>NC_041388.1:456350166-456355944 GCF_002162155.2 Triticum dicoccoides | reverse complement strand
GCTCCACCCCTACGTCGCCGCCTTACTCTACTACCATGTGTCGTGTCCAATTTGGAAAGGAGGGTGTAAAGTTATAGCCAAGGAAGATGGTCATGTGGATAGATGGGAGCCCTAGAGAGAGAGAGAGAGGGGGGGGGGAGAAAGAGAGAGAGGGAGTGTGTGTGAGAGCGAGCGAGTGGGAACTCGATGGTGATGCCGCAAGAGAGAATGTGAGTGTTATTTCTACAAGAAGGGACCACTGCTGCTGGACAGGGGAGAACCACACATGGTTAGTTTCACCTCCTCTCCCTCATGTGAGAACGACACCCTCATCCGCCTTGCAACCACCTGCTTTGCGCCCCTATGTCGCCACCTTACTCTACTACCACGTGTTGTGTCCGATTTGGAAAGGAGGGTGTCAAGTTGTGTCCAAGGAAGATAGTCGTGTGGATAGACGGCGCCCAGGGAGGTCGAGGAAGATGAGTGCGTGGGAAGATGGGGCGTCAGGGAGGCCGAGGAAGATGACTATTTGGATAGATGATGGCATTGTGGAACTTGAGGAAGATGGTGGTGTGGATAGATGGGGCGCCAGGGAGGTTGAGGAAGATGGCGGTGTGGATAGATTGGGGCGTCGAGGATGTCGAATATAAGATGGTGGTGTGGATAGATGGGGTTGGTAGGAGGTCGAGGAAGACGTGGGCGTGGAAACATTGTGGTGCCGAGGAGGTCGAGAAAGACGTGGGTGTGGAAACATGTGTGCTCCAAACTAGTGACCAATATTCGAGGCAAAAATAAACAGAGTTATCAAATCCCTGCCTCTAGTAAGCAATTGGGCAAAAGTAAAGAGCAATCATACCCCCCCTCTAGTAAGCCATCAGAAAAAAGTATAGAGTCACCAAATCCCTCCCTTTGGTAAGAAATCATGAGGACTGGATGGAGAGTCACAAAATCACCCTCTACTCGTTCCTTACCATGTGGCTATGGAGAGGGAGAGAGAGAGAGGATAGAGGGGGGAGAGAGGAGGGAGAGAGGAGGGAGAGGAGAGAGAGGGGGAGGGAGAGGGGGATGGAGGGAGAGAGGGGTGGGAAGAGAGAGTAGAAACTCGATGGTGATGTCCCTAGACAGAACATGAGTGTTATTGCTACCTGCTGCTACTACTTGACAAGGGAGAACCACACGCGGTTAGTCTTCACCTCCTCTCCCTCATGTGGGAACGACACCCTCGTTCTCCACGCCACCACCTGCTCTGCACCCCTACGTCTGCCGCCTTACTCTACTACCACGTGTCGTGTCCAATTTGGAAAGGAGGGTGTGAAAAGTTGTGGCCAAGGAAGATGGTCACGTGGATAGATGAGAGCCCTAAGGGGAGAGAGGGAGAGGTAAGAATAGAGACAAAGGGAGGGAGGGAGAGAGAGAGAGAGAGTGAGAGGGAGGGAGGGAGAGTGAGGAAGAGAGAGAGTAGGAACTCGATGGTGATGCCGCTAGATAGAACATGAGTGTTATTGCTAGAAGAAGGGACCACTACTGCTGCTGGACAAGTTAGAACCACACATGATTAGGTTTCACCTCCTGTCCCTCATATGGGAACAAATCCCTCATCCTCTGTGCCACCACCTGCTCTGCACTCCTATGTTACCATGTTACTCTACTACAACATGTCGTGTGTGATTTGGAAAGGCGGGTGTGAAGTTGTGGCCAAGGAGGATGGTCGTGTGGATAGATGGGTGCGCCAGGGAGGTCGGGGAAGATGAGGGTGTGGAAAGATGGGTATCGGGGAGATTTAGGAAGATGGCGGCTTGGATAGATTAGGGTGTCACATACGTTGAGGAAGATGGTGGTATGGATAGAACGATTACATGACCACGCAGTTTGAGCACAATAATTTTTTTTACTGGAGAACTTAAAGAACACTCTATTTTTCTTGATGCTATCGCGAAAAAACTTGATCATGTTAGTGGAGAGGTTGTTAATCTTCAATCTTAGTTTTCTAACACTGAAAAATTGCTAGGAAAAATTTCCAATGCACAAGCCACTACTAGGAAAAGGCATGCTAGTGGCGCACCGAATTTGCCTTCTAATGGCGCACTACCGGTGCGCCACTGGTATCACACCATTAGAATTAAATTCTAATGGCGCACCACCGGTGTGCCATTAGTATCTGGTGTTCTAATGGCGCACCACGTAGTGCGCCATTAGTATAGCCTCCAGTGGGCCATATGTACCCATGTGCTTTGGCATTCTAATGGCGCACCAGCAGTTAATGCGCCATTAGTGTGATGATCACAGTGCGCCATTAGTGTCTTGTGTGGTGCGCCATTAGTATGAATATTAGGTTTTATTTTATTTTTGCTTTTCTGATTTTTGCACAGGTTACAAAATATATTATTGGACAGAATATAGACACCAGCACACAGCAACATTAGATTCATCGAATACAATAGAAGATTAGTCTCCGAATACAATTCATCATATTAGTCTCCGAATTCAAAAGACCGAACAAAGATAAAACATTACAAGTCTCAAGACCGCGAGTATCGAGTTTGTCGGAAGTAATACTAATCCTAACAAGTCCTACTAATCATCACCATACAACTTCTACTCGTTATTCATAACAAGTCATACGATCATCATCTTGATAGTCTTCGAACCAACCCTACTTAATTGTTCTTATCACATGATCATCAGTATTAGGCAGGACCTAAATACCCTATTTAAGCTAAAATAGCATAAAACAATATAGACCCTGACTCTCTATTATGGAGAATGGAGAACATCATGTCTCCAATTCTTGCGCTTCGCTTCCTTTTGCTTCCAAGAAGCTCCTTACGACTGTCCATACATTTTTTCTATCCTTTGATTTTCATGTCTCCACTTCTTTTAGAAATCTCATATGGACAGTTGAGATTCGTAGGACGACCTGGCTGTATGTTCAAAACATTAACACTACCTTTCAGATACATCATATGAGGCACACAATTCTCTAGGATTATCTGTTGAAAAACATAGTAATAACTTCATAGTTAGCAATGATGTACTAGTTTTAGAAGTATGCAAAAGATGCACGGATGTCGTAATAGTAAAAATCTTACCAGGGTATCTCCATGGTAGTTACCGTAGTTGAACACATGCACTAGTGGCACGTATTTACCATAATGTTGAGGAGTTTGATTGTAGATATTGTAATTCTCAATGTCAGTACAAAATCCGACCAAATGATTTTTCTCCTTGTAAGTTGTTAATTCGGAGCCATCGGTGTAGTGGGTTTTGTCTACCATCTCCCGCACATTCTTTGAACAATAAAAATAAGCTATCAATGGAAATAAGCTGTCAACTATTTTGAAATAAACAATATAAATTAGCTAATAACTATGTTTGAGAAACTCACATAGCGGTAGAACTGGAGGCGTATCAACAAGGACCCGAATGTCCATATTGTCTTGGTTGATGTCAGGATTACCAAGATCCATGGTGATAAGCATACCCTCATCAAAACCATACATCTTGCAAAATGCTTTCCAAGTTTTGCAACCAAAATGGGTTACGCTCTCAGAATTATATAGATTTACTTCAAAGTCCACATCGTGATGAGTCCTTAGGTGAATTTTCTTTGTTTCAGAAATTTCATGGTCTTCAAAATCCATCCTCTCCAAGACATAGCGTCTTGCATGGCATGGGATAAGCTATACTCGAATTGTAAAAGATAAAAATTACACATTGAAATAGTTGAAATCATGCTTAATTATGAAAATAACAGTTGTCGTCGTTGTGTACCGTTTCAACTTCGAAGGTCTCCTCGAGCTTAATGCTGAAGCGCCGATCATCGTCCAGGTGAGGCATGTCGCACAGACCTCGATCGTCGTGGCACCTGTCGCACTCCACCGGGAGACTTTCGTCGTCCGATGATGATGACGACGTATCCTACGTTCATAGTTCAAAACTACATCATTTGGGGTTTGTCGACACCGAGGCACCCTAAAATCCTAAGCTTTCATCATTTAGGGTTTGTCGATGCGGAGGCACCCTAAAAGCCTAAGCGTACATCATTTAGGTTCTCATCGACACCGAGGCATCCGGGGCAGCCAAGTTAAGTTTTCATCATTTAGGGTTTATCGATGCCGAGGCACCCTAGGTTGGGCCTAATCACTTGGCACTAATCACTTGGCTCTATTGCCATGTATGTTGGGTTTATCATCTAGGGTTTATCGATGCTAAGGAGAATTCTAAGTTGGGCCTAATAACTTGGCTCTATTGCCACCTATGGTTTAATGCAGCAAGAATGGCAGGGCAGTTGATCCTACTTAACTAAGTACTAAGATACCCGGGCCCATGCATTAGTCACAAGTACCCCATATGTCCTATTTTTAGCAAAGTCATGCTAAAATTCACAGAAAATTTTAGCATGACCTTTGCTGAAAATAGGACATATGGAGTACCCGAATTTGCCAGAACGGAAGTTAATCGACATTCCAGCAAACTCAAGGGCCTCTCGGGGTACCTGCAAAATCATCACGACACAAAGGGCCTCTCAAGGGCCTCAAGCAGCAGCGGCGTCTCCCAGGACCCCATTTTTTGCTAAATTTCTTTGAGCAACAATCAGAGCAGAAAATTCAGCATATTTCTATACAACAGCACTGTAAAGATGAAGAACAGTTCTACAGCAGCCCATATTTGATCATCATCTTTGCATCTCTTTCTCAATGTGATCAGTAATGTAGACATATACATGATCTAGTTTAGCAGCAGGTTGCAAATACTTAACTGTCTAGAACATCACAGCATGCACAGTAATAAGAATAATGTAAATATAACAACACATATTCACTGGGTGCCAATATGCCAAAATATAAAAAAGAGGCATACAAGAGACCCATCGAAGACAACACATGACTAATGTTGTACTAAGACCAGTGACATAAACAAAGCACAGCTGATGTGGTGCTAAACTGGGTATACCCTCCCAGTCCCAGTGTCCAGATTTATAATGCCATGTCTTATGGCTGACAGACACTGCTTCAGGCACATAGTATACTTGATCCTGCACGTCGAACCATATACGTACTATCTTACATGACAAATCAGCATAGAGAGCATTGCCCAACCAAAACAAACAAATAAAAACATGGTAGCAAAACATATAGTGAGAATTGCCATCTACCAGTCCTATGTGACTGAACTAAACATGCACAGCTTTCTTGCGCCATCATCCTTTTTTTGAATTTTCATCATCAACTAATTAACACCCTCTATGACGGTGCATTAGCATAGGCATAAGCTGCACTACAACTTGTTCATGCCGCCTCTTTGAACTATAAAACTCTGCACTAGTACTTTGGCATGGTGTCAGACTTTGTACATAAGTACATGACCCGTATGAGGAGTAGTTATCTCGATTGTGCAGTCACGAACATACAGAGCATTGCATGATTAAGATAACTAAATAAAAACACGGTAGAAAAACATATAGATAGAATTGCCATCCACCAGTCCCATGTCACTGAACATATATATGATGCACTTGCCTTAACACATATCTCTAGAAGGGACCTGAATCGAGCAACAACTAGCCTAGGGGGAGGAGGGGAAGGGGGGAGAGGTGAGGAATCACCTGTGGGATAACGGCAGGCTGCCATAGGAGGGCGCCGACGCGTCGAGGAGGAGGCGGCGCATCGAGGAGGAGGCGCGTCGAGGAGGAGGCGGCGCGTCGAGGAGGAGGCGGCGTGTCGACCTTGCCATCCACCTTGGAGCCGGAACCCTAGGGCGTGCAAGCGCAGCGGACGGAGGGGACGGAGGGGGCGGCGC
>NC_041388.1:456349268-456349791 GCF_002162155.2 Triticum dicoccoides | reverse complement strand
AGGCGGCGGGGGCGCGTGGGCGGCTGCGGCGGATGGAGGCGGCGGAAGGCGGGGGCGCGTGGGCGGCTGCGGCGGCGGCGGATGGCGGTGGTCGATCGAGGGGAATCTAGCGAGGGAGGGAGGGAGGACACAGTGCGAGGGCAGTAGGTGGAGTGGGGGGGAGGGTTCTAATGGCGCACCACCCCCTCGTGCGCCATAAGTACGACTATTCTAATGGTGCACCACCCCTCGGTGCGCCATTAGAATTTTGTTTTAATCAAGCCCACTAGCCCTATCTACAACCTAACCCTATGTACAACAGAAGCCCCCCACTAGCCCGACTGGTCGGCACGCAACACACACTAGGAGGTCCTGGGTTCGATTCCCAGGCTCCCCAATATTTTTTTATGCATTTTAAATGTTGTTTGATATTTATTTGTGTTTAAATATGTTCAAACTTGTTTAAATCATAACCGTAATATTTTTTTATAAAAATAGTAATAATTTTTTAAAAAATATGTTCAAATTTGTTACTTGAAAATAT
>NC_041388.1:456342617-456348980 GCF_002162155.2 Triticum dicoccoides | reverse complement strand
AGGGTTGCGGTGGGTCATCGGCGGTGGTGGAGCTAGCGGGGGAGGGTGCGGGTGGGATCAAGATGGAGGGGGATCGAGATCGAGATGGAGGGGGGAATCGAGATCGAGATGGAGATCGAGATCAAGTGTCCTCATGAATTCAAAAAGTGCCCATGAAATTTAAAAATATTCATGATATCAAAAAGTTCCCATGAAATACAATCGAGAAATGAAGACTACGATTTAAATACAATCGATCTTAGCTAGCTATCTGTTCACAATCTTCTTGCCCTTCTTTTTTGCAAATGGAGTTCTTCTGTGGAATGGACGTCCTTTAGGTAGGGTGGTCCTGCTTCTTCTTGTGGTGTGTGCTGCTACTTCATCGTCGTCGTCATGTTCGATCTTCGGGTCGCCGTACTTGTCGAAGTCTTGCTCATTGGCTACTCCATCCATTTCGATGATCTTCCTTTTGCCTCTCCTCACGACAACACGACTGGGCTTTGACGGGTCGGTAATGAAGAAGCATTGGTCCACTTGGGAAGCCAGTTCCCATGGCTCATTTTTCGCGGTGACGTTTGCGCCCGCGGTCTTGGATTTGGCTTCGGGTATAACCATGGTGGTGAAATACCGGTCTTCTTTTAGGACGCTCTTGGCCCATCTGACACAGAACATCGGGACCTTCTCTCCAGCATAGCTCAGCTCCCAGATCTCCTCGATCCTTCCGTAGTATTTGTCCTTGTCGTTACCGGTGTAGGATTCCATCGTTACCCTGGAGTTCTGATAACCATCACTCTTCATGTCCTTGTCCTCGGTGTAGAATGTGTAGCCGTTGATATCGTACGCCTCATAGGTCATCAGGTTGTGCTCGGCGCCCTGTGACAAGGCGAATATGAGTTGTTCTTCCGCGGAAGAATCTTCATGTAAAGGGTACGACAGAAGCTTCTGCTTGAACCAACGCGTGAAACATGAGTTGTCCTCTTTGAGTATACCTTCGTCCGTCCTCTGTTGGCCTCGGTCATTGTACGTCTTCTCAATAAAGGTTTTGTGCTCTACCACCCAAGGATCGACCACGTCTATGTGTTTTAAGGCGACTTGGTTTGCTCTATCAAAGTCGGCAAGTCGACCCTCGATGTCAACATGAATTTCGCGGCGACCCTCACGGTGACCCCATCCAGCGAGCCTGCCAAGGTGCCTGTTGACGGGCAGACCAATGGGGTTCTTGATGCCTAGATAATTCGTGCAGTAGGAGATGCACTCTTCGGTCAGAAAGCCCCTGGCTATACTTCCCTCTAGACGTGACATGTTGCGAACGTATCCTTTGATGACACCATTCATCCTTTCGAACGGCATCATGCTGTGCAGGAACGTCGGCCCGAGTTGGATGATATCCTCCACGATATGGACCAGCAAATGCACCATAACATCGAAGAATGCGGGCGGGAAGTACATCTCAAGCTCGCATAGTATCACCACGATCTCTTCCTGTAGCCTTCTGAGTTGCCTCATGCCAATCAACTTCCGAGAGAGGACGTCGAAAAAGTTGCATAGGCCAAATAGCGTTTCACGGACGTGCGCGTCCATGATCCCATGGATTGCAACTGGAAGTATCTGCGTCATCAGCACGTGACAGTCGTGAGACTTCATCCCGCTGAACTTCTGCTTCGCTGGGTCTAGGTATCTGCTTATCTTCCCTGCGTAACCGTAAGGAAGTTTTACTCCTAGGAGGCAGGTGAAAAACTGCTCGATCTCCTCCTGACTTAGAGTGAAGCACGCGGGAGGGTAGTCATTTCCGGTCTTCTTGGCCTTTTTGCCTTTGAGACGACTTTCTGTGTCCTGCTTCGCCTCATCATCATCATCATCATCATTAGCGTGAAGCTCCTCCCTGATGCCCATTGATTTCATGTCAGCCCTTCCTTTCGGCCCATCTTTGGTCCTCTCTGGCATGTTGAGCAGGGTACCAAGCAGACTCTCGCACACGTTCTTCGTGATATGCATGACATCAAGGCGGTGAGGCACACGGTGGATCTTCCAGTACGGCAAGTCCCAGAAAACAGACCTCGTTTTCCATACCTTCAGCAGCGGCTCTGGCGCCTTTCGCTTCTTTCCCGGCTCTGGCGCCTTTTGCTTCTTTCCTGGCAGTGGGCAGTCTTTCCAATTTTTCAACAGCTTGTCTATTTCCTCGCCGCGCCTTTTGCTTCTTTCCCAGCTATGTGTGCTTCTCTGGCTGCCAAACGGATTGACTCCATCGGTGCTCGCGCCCAGCATGATGTTCCTTGGATCCTTCCCAAATTCTGGGTATTCGAAGTTCAACGCTTGCCACTGGCTTGCATCCTTAGGGTGACTCAGCATCTTGTCTTTTTTATTTATCTCCGGATCATTTCCGTCATCTTCCCGCTTCTTCTCCTCCCTATCCGCGTGCCAACGCATGAGCTTTGCTACCTTAGGGTCCGCGAAATACCGCTGCAGACGAGGAGTGATCGGAAAGTACCACACCGATTTTCGAGGAGCTTTCTTCCTCTTCTTGTATCGAGTGATGCCGCACACCGGACATATGGTAGACTCCACATGCTCGTCCCGATAAATGATACAATTGTTCATGCACACATGGTATTTCACGTGCGGTAAATCCAGAGGACACACGATTTTCTTCGCCTCCTTGAAACTGGTCGGGCACTTGTTCCCCTTAGGAAGACGTTCGTGCCAGAATGACATGTTCTCGTCGAAGCATGCGTCGGTCATTTTGTGTTTTACCTTCATCTCCAGAGCCATGAGCGTTACTTTCAGGCGGGTATCCTCGGGCCTGCATCCTTCATACAATGGAGTAACCGCGTCTATCTCCAGTTGATCCAGCTTGGCTTTCTCTCGGGCGGCAGCTCTTGCATTATCTGTCTGCTTGAGAAGCAGCTCTTGAATATGAGGGTCCTGCACCCAGCCTCCATCATCGTCTGCTCCGGCATCTTCATCTTCATGATCATGCCCTTCATCTTGATCTTCCTCATCATCATGTACGACATCTTCTACATGATGACTGTGTACAGCATCACCGTCGTGATCATGTCTTGGACATTCTTCGTCTTCTCGCCCGCCCTCGCGGTGGTGGTACTTGTCTTGTTGCCCTTCCTCATTTCTTGCCCAGCCCCCATGGGCGACTTCATAGTCATCTTCATCACCTTGCCACCGATAGCCATCCATGAAACCACACAAGAGCAGGTGGTCCCGCACCTGCCTGGAATCCGGTTCCGCAATAAGGCTCTTCAGCTTGCATCTTCGACATGGACATCTTATCTCCGTCTCGTTCTTTTGAAGCATCTCGGCCTTCACAGAGCTCAAAAACCTATTCACGATGCCTTCAGTCATCGTGCAGACCATGGTCGCCTGCGGGGTAGAGCAAAACGATATTTTAGAACCAAGAAAAACTTTGGCATGACCTTCCCTAAAAATAGGACCAAAAAGAATGCATAGTGCCAAAATTCTCGCCGAAACGGAAATGAATCAAAACATTCCGGCAAAATTTTGGCAACTATCGCATTTCAAATACCGGTACCTTCAAACACAAACATATATGCAACACCACAAACACATGCAATACCACAAACATACATAGATATAGCTAGGCCACAAAAAGTGCATGTGCACGTTGTTGGAGCGAGCTAGGGAGAAAAAAGTAGATCTACATCATGAAGATAGCTTTCCCCTTACTTACCTATCAAAAAAGGTAATTTCACCACTTAATTTTGATGAATCTATGGTGGAAATGAGGCGAGGAGGAGGAGATGGCAGAAAGCTTGGAGAAGGAGGTGGAGGAAATGAAGTGGGAAAGTGAGTGGGTAGGTGTGGGGCTGTCCAAAATATCTTGTTGGGGTCCCAGGTTACTAATGGTGCACCACCAGCAAATGCGCCATTAGTAACCCTGGTTACTAATGGCGCACCTGCAGGTGGTGCGCCATTAGTAGTTTTGCAAAAAAGTAAAAAAATATATATATATAGTAATGGCGCACCGTGTAATAGTGCGCCATTACTAGTTTAAACTAGTAATGGCGCACTGTGAAACGATGCGCCATTAGTAGTTTTGCAAAAAAAAAGAATAATTTTTTTACAGTAATGGCGCACTGTCTCCTTGGTGCGCCATTACTACTTAGAACTAGTAATGGCGCACTTCTACCTGATGCACCATTAGTATGTATGGAAAAATGGAAAAAATAATAATTTAATACTAGTGGCGCACCCTGTTTCTGGTGCGCCATTAGTGTCTTCCACACTAATGGCGCATCACCAACCGGTGCGCCATTAGTATATAGTAGTGGCGCACTACTTCCATGGTGCGCCATTAGTATCAATCCTATCTATAGCCCTTTTCCTAGTAGTGAGATACACTAGTGAATCAAATGGCAGCAAAGCCAGAATCCTTACGGCGTAATAATGATGAAGAGATTAAAATGATTGGTGTTTCTTCTATTGATTCCTTGCTAAGTAATGTTAAACTTGATGATAAGGGTACTGAAGAAAAGTAAACTTTAGTTAGAAGGCGTCCTCATGATTCGGAAGGTGAAAAACTTGATGAAATTTTTTGCTAAAAGTGGGTTTGGCGAGGTAAAAACTTTAACTAGTGATGTGCCCACTCTCTTGGATTACAAAGATTTTAATTATGATATTTGCTCTTTGATTGAGTGTATTTCTTTGTTGCAATCCATGTTAAATTTACCCAACGCCTATGAATAAAATATAGCTTTTACTGAACATATTGTAGAATAATGATGAAAGCTTTATAAGAAAAGTTAGAATTAGAGATTTCAATTCCATGAAAACTATAATATGAATGGGAACCCACCATTCGAGTCAAGATTAAGAATTATAAATGCAATGATTTATGTGATTTGGGTGCTAGTGTTTCCACAATTCTGAAATCTTTATGTGATGTGCTAAGTTTTACAAATATGGAATAATGTTCTCTTAATTTGCACTTGGCGGATTCAACGATTAAAAACCCTTTGGGTAGAATTAATGATGTTCTTATTCTTGCAAGTAGGAACTATGTTCCCGTTGATTTTATTGTACTTTACATAGATTGCAATCCGTCTTGCCCTATCATACTTGGTAGACCGTTTTTACGAACTATAAGTGTCGTTATTTATATGAAAGAAGGGAATATTAAGTTTCAGTTTCTGTTAAAGAAGGGATGGAACACTTCCATAGAAATAGAATTAAGCCACCATATGAGTCAATCATGAGGGCCACCAATGGAACTAAGACCAAAGAAACAACACTTGAAACTATGCATTATGCCTAGCTAGAGGGGCGTAAAACAATTGCACTAGTTGGGAGGCAACCCAATAGTTATCTTTTATTATTTTTATTAATTTTCTATTTTCAATAAATATACAATTATGATACTGTTATGATTGTGTTTTAGTGTTTTAATTAGTGTTTGTGCCAAGTAAAGCCTTTGGGATGATTTGGGTGATAGTTCCTTTGATTCTGTGCATTAATAGAAACTCTTGTGTCTAGTAGCAGAATTATTAAAAATCGGTGGAGCGACGAAAAATTCTGATTTTATATGCACGATTAATATGCAAATTCCCACGTTGTACTAATTATTAAGAATTTTTGGAGTTGTAGAAGTATGCTTAAAGTTCAGATGACTACAGATTGTTCTGTTTTCGTTGCACTTTGTGCTTATTTTGATGAATCTATGGATTGTATCGGAGGGGGGGGTATAAGCCATGGTAAAGTTAGAATACTTTAGGTATATGTAACACCCCGATAGATAAGCTACAGTAATCCCCTTCTAATGATGCCTTGTCATCATTATTACTGTTGCTAATATCACTTTGATTTAAATCCAGTTCAAATTTCAAATTCAAATTAAAGTCCAAAACTCAAAGTTTTCAAACATGAAAGCTAAAATGTTCAAAGTGTGGCAAATAATCCCTGGATATTTGTCATGTTGGAACCAACCACTTTTGGATTCCCAAATTGCCCCTAGGGATTTATTTAGTGGCCCAACAGCATCTTAATGAACTTTTTAAATTCAAACAGGATTCTAAACTCTTCAAAGTAACCTCAAACATTTTATGGCAGTGTCAAAAGTTGCAATACAAATTATGAGCCAAGTTTCATATTTTTGCATAATCTTTTAATAGGCTAAATAAGTACACACCGTGCCATTTATGAGAAAACCGAATATATAAAGGCAAAAATAAAAATAGGGAGAAGGCCCCCTGGCCTAACAGGGCCAATCGGCCCAGCTGTCCTCCCGAACCAGGCCCGCCCACCTCTCCCTGCTTCCCCCATAACCCCCCACTACCCAACCGTAAACCCTAGCCCACTCCCCCTCCCCACGAACCCCACTCACTCCTCCCTCCCCCCCATCGCATGATCTGGATC
>NC_041388.1:456316398-456342214 GCF_002162155.2 Triticum dicoccoides | reverse complement strand
AGGTGGCCACGCACGCCATTGTCGTCTTTGCGTACATGATTAGTGTATGATTAAATCGAGGGCGTCACAGTATAATGCAATAACAAAATATGAATTGGTTTACAATAGTACTTAAACTGGTGATTTGCTTTATTATACTAATGGATCTCGCGAGGTTTTGTTAAGTTTTGTGTGATTAAAGTTTTCATGTTTTGGGTGAGATCACGATGGATGAAGGAATAAGGAGTGTCCAGAGCCTAAGCTTAGGGATGCCCAAGGCACCCCAAGGTAATATTCAAGGACCACCAAGTAACTAATCTTGGGGATGCCCCGGAAGGCATCCCCTCTCTCTTCTAACGACCATCGATAATTTTATTCGGACCTATATTTTTATTCGTCACATATCATGAGTTTTTCTTGGAACGTCTTGTATTATATGAGTGTTTGCTTTGTTTATTATTTAGTTTGTCACAATCATCCTTGCTGAACACACTTGTTTGAGAGAGCCACACACATATCATGATTTGCTAGAATACTCTATGTGCTTCACTTAAATCCCATGAGCTAGGCAGTTGCTCTAGTACTTCACTTACATATATTTGAGCACGGAGGTGGTTACATTTTCAAGAAATAAACTCTTTTGCTTCAATTATATTATTTAGAGATTTGATAAATTTTGAAGAAATATGCTCTCATGCTTCACTTATGTTATTTTGAGAGTTAGTAAATTTTAAAGAAATATGCTCTCTTGCTTCACTTATATCATTTTGAGAGTTGATTTTTTAAGAAATATTTATGCTCTCGTGCTTCAATTATATCTTTTTGAGAGTTAAGAATAGTCATGGTAATTTGCATGAGATATGAATTAGGTCCCAAAGTGATATATATTCAAGGGGGATATAATAAAAGTTTCATGAAGATCATTGGATATTATAAACTTGATTCCTTGCAATAGTTTTGCGATATGGAGATAGTAATATGTGATTTATGTTGATGAATAATTATGTTTTAGTAAGAATATTGGTGTTAAGGTTTTGATTCCCTATGCATGCACGTAAAGTCAATACTTATGCAATGAAATTATATACTACTTGTGGTGCATTATTCTGTGTTTAATTACGTTCAATGCTCATTTATGACCATTTTCGTTTTTTGGTTGGTCACTTCTCAATCTATTTGCTAGCCTTCACTTGTACTAAGCGGGAATATTGCATGTGCATGAAGGAAATATGCCCTATAGGCAATAATAAAGTTGTTATTTATATTTCCTTATATCATGATAAATGTTTATTATTCATGCTAGAATTGTATTAACCGGAAACTTAGTACATGTGTGAATACATAGACAAGCAGAGCGTCACTAGTTTGCCTCTACTTAACTAGCTCGTTGAATCAATGATGGTTATGTTTCCTAACCATAGACATGATTTGTCATTTGATTAACGGGATCACATCATTAGAGAATGATGCGATTGACTTGACCCATCCGTTAGCTTAGCACAATGATCGTTTAGTTTGTTGCTATTGCTTTCTTCATGACTTATACATGTTCCTATGACTATGAGATTATGCAACTCCCGAGTACCGAAGGAACACTTTGTGTGCTACCAAACGTCACAACATAACTGGGTGATTATAAAGGTGCTCTACAGGTGTCTCCGATGGTACTTGTTGAGTTGGCATAGATCGAGATTAGGATTTGTCACTCCGATTGTCGTAGAGGTACCTCTCGGCCCTCTCGGTAATCACATCACTATAAGCCTTGCAAGCATTGTGACTAATGAGTTAGTTGCGGGATGATGCATTACAGAACGAGTAAAGAGACTTGCTAGTAACGAGATTGAACTAGGTATAAGGATACCGACGATCGGATCAAGGGCTAGTAACGAGATATGTTGTTATGCGGTTTGACCGATAAAGATCTTCGTTGAATATGTAGGAACCAATATGAGCATCCATGTTCTGCTATTGGTTATTGACCGGAGACGAGTCTCGGTCATGTCTACATAGTTCTCGAACCCGTAGGATCCGCACGCTTAAAGTTCGGTGACGATCAATATTATGAGTTTATGTGTTTTGATGTACCGAAGGTAGTTAGGAGTCCCGGATGTGATCACGGACATGACGAGAAGACTCGAAATGGTTTAGACGTAAAGATTGATGTAATGGACAGCTATATTCAGACACCGGAAGTGTTCCGGACGGTTTTGGAGAAAACCGGAGTGCCGGAGGGGTTACCAGACCCCCCCGGGGAAGTATTGGGCCTTAGTGGGCCTGAGGGGAGAGAGAGGGCAGCAGCCCAGGAGGTGGCGTGCCCCCTCCCACGAGGAGTCTGAATTGGACTAGGGGAAGGGCGCGTGGCCCCTCTTTCCCTCTCCTTCTCCCTCTCCCTCTCTTTCCTCCCCCTTCCCCCTTCCTAGTAGGACTAGGAAAGGATGAATCCTACTCCTACTAGGAGGAGGAATCTCCTCTCCTAGGGGCACACAAAGGCCGGACATCCTCCCCCCTTGATCCTTTATATACGGGGGCGGGGGCGGGGGCACCCAAAGACACACAATTTGATTGTTCCAAGCCGTGTGCGGTGTGAAGCCCTGCGTGGGTAGCAACATCATCACCGTCATCATGCTGTCGCGCTGACGGAACTCTCCCGCAAAGCTCTGATGGATCAGAGTTCATGGGACGTCATCGAGCTGAACGTGTGCTGAACTCGGAGGTGTCGTACGTTCGGTACTTGGATCCGTCGGATCGTGAAGACGTATGACTACATCAACTGCATTCTCATAACGCTTATTCTTATGGTCTACGAGGGTACATGGACGATACTCTCCCCTCTTATTGCTATGCATCACCATGATGTTGCGTGTGTGTAGGAATTTTTTTGAAATTACTACGTTTCCCAACAGTGGCATCAGAGCCAGGTTTATGCGTAGATGTCATATGCACAAGTAGGACACAAATGAGGAGTGGGCGTTGGTATATACATATTGCTTGCCGTCACTAGTTGATTCTTGATTCAGCCGCATTGTTGGATGAAGTGGCCTAGATCGACATGACGCTTACCCTTACGCGAGACTGGTTCTACCGACGTGCTCCGCACACAGGTGGCTAGTTGGTGTCTGTTTCTCCAGCTTTAGTTGAATTGGATTCAATGAACAAGGTTCTTTCTGGAGATCAAAAAGCAATCACTATACCGCATTGTGGTTTTTGATGCGTAGGTAAGAATAGTTCTTGCTTAGCCCGTAGCAGCCATGTAAAACTTGCAACAACAAAGTAGAGGACGTCTAACTTGTTTTTGCAGGGCATGTTGTGATGTGATATGGTCAAGACATGATGATAAATTTTATTGTATGAGATGATCATGTTTTGTAACATAGTTATCGACAACTGGCAGGAGCCATATGGTTGTCGCTTTATTGTATAAAAAGCAATCATGATACATCTCCAATGTATCTATAATTTTTGATTGTTCCATGCTATTATATTATCAACCTTGGATGTTTTATATGAATTAATATCCTATTTTATATGATTTTTGGGACTAACCTATTAACCTATATCCCAGTGCCAGTTTCTGTTGTTTCCTTGTTTTAGAGTATCACAAAAAAGGAAAATCAAATGGAGTCCAATTGACCTGAAACTTCACGGAACTTATTTTTGGAACGGAAGCAACCTGATAGACTTGGAGTTCACGTCAGTAAAGAAACAAGGGACCCACGAGGTAGGGGGCGTGCCCACCCCCCTAGGGCGCGCCCTCCACCCTCGTGGGCCCTCGTGGCTCCCCTGACGTACTTCTACCTCCTATATATACCCATATACCCTAAAACGATTGGGGAGCACAATAGATCGGGAGTTCTGTCGCCAGAAGCCTCCGTAGCCACCGAAAGCCAATCTAGACTCGTTCTGACACCCTACCGGAGGGGGAATCCTTCTCCCGTGTCCATCTTCATCATCCCGGTGCTCTCCATGACGAGGAGGGAGTAGTTCTCCCTCGGGGCTGAGGGTATGTACCAGTAGCTATGTGTTTGATCTCTCTCTCTCTCTCGTGTTCTTGAGGTAGCACAATCTTGATGAATGACAAGCTTTGCTATTATAGTTGGATCTTATGATGTTTCTCCCCCCTCTACTCTCTTGTAATGAATTGAGTTTTCCCTTTGAAGTTATCTTATTGGATTGAGTCTTTAAAGATTTGAGAACACTTGATGTATGTCTTGCCATGTGTACCTGTGGTGACAATGGGATATCACGTGATTCACTTCATGTATGTTTTGGTGATCAATTTGCGGGTTCCACCCATGAACCTATGCATAGGGGTTGGCACACATTTTCGTCGTGATTCTCCGGTAGAAACTTTGAGGCACTCTTTGCGGTTCTATGTGTTGGTTGAATAGATGAATCTGAGATTGTGTGATGCATATCGTATAATCATACCCACGGATACTTGAGGTGACATTGGAGTATCTAGGTGACATTAGGGTTTTGGTTGATTTGTGTCTTAAGGTGTTACTCTAGTATGAACTCTAGGGTTGTTTGTGACACATATAGGAATAGCCCAACGGATTGATTGGAAAGAATAACTTTGAGCTGTTTCGTACCCTACCACAGTCTCTTCGTTCATTCTCCGCTATTAGTGACTTTGGGGTGACTCTTTGTTGCATGTTGAGGGATAGTTATGTGATCCAATTATGTTATTATTGGTGAGAGAACTTGCACTATTGAAAGTATGAACCCTAGGCCTTGTTTCAACGCATTGCAATACCGTTTATGCTCACTTTTACCATTAGTTACCTTGCTGTTTTTATATTTTCAGATTACAAAAACCTTTATCTACCATCCATATACCACTTGTATCACCATCTCTTTGCCGAACTAGTGCCCCTATACAATTTACGATTGTATTGGGTGTGTTGGGGACACAAGAGACTCTTTGTTATTTGGTTGCAGGGTTGCTTGAGAGAGACCATCTTCATCCTACGCCTCCTACAGATTGATAAACCTTAGGTGATCCACTTGAGGGAAATTTGCTACTGTCCTACAAACCTCTGCAGTTGGAGGCCCAACAACGTCTACAAGAAGAAGGTTGTGTAGTAGACATCAAGCTCTTTTCTGCCGCTTGAAGGTATATCTTTAGATCTTGTAATCGAGTCTTTTAGTTTCTTGTTTTATCACTTTTTTAGTTTATAAAAGAAAACTACAAATAAAATATGGAATTGAGTTTGCCTCATACGCTTCATCTTTTTAATATCTTTCGTGAGTATGATGGAAAGGAAAATTGTGCTCAAGTGCTAGAAGAAGAATGCATTAGAATGTTTGGTACTAAATATTTTGATGATGAGCATGACTGCAATGTTGTTAGTATTAATTCCTTGAATATCCATAGTACTAATGATGATTGCACTAGTTATGATGAAAATGTCTCCTATAAACATGTCAATTTTTGTGGAGTACATTGGGTTTGCAAGTACACACCAAATAGGGAAGATACATATTGCAAGAGGCATAAGCATTTAGAAACTAAATGGTTGCAAGAAAGGCTAGATGTTTGTGCTGAAAATTTAAATTTTCTTAGCCGTACTTGTGAACTTTGCAATGAACATGATCATTTCAGTACCCAATGCTAATTGTTTCATGATCGTATTGTGTCCAAAAATTGTGATGACTCGATTTCCCTTGCACATCATAATGAACTTAGTTTGCTCTTGGGTTATGAAGAAATATGAAACATATAACTAAGGATATTCCAAAATTTTCCCTTGATAGAGTTCTTGATTTTGATCTAGAGGAAATTTATATGTATTGCACGGTGAATTGCATTGAAAATCCTTATATTGCCAATTACATAAAGAAAAGAAAGAAAATAGAAGATGAAGAGAACACTAATGAAAGGGAAGAGACTTCCACATATTCTCCTATTATTTCTTATGATGAATCAGGTAACGAGGAGGAGCCTCCTATTCAACCAATCTCATTAATAAGGAGCTCCAAAAAGAGGATTGAACCCACACATGATGTGGTGAAGAAGAAGAAAAGAAAAAGGAAGAGAGGTAAAAACATATCTCCCCCAAATAATGCTAATCCTATTGCTATTGTGCCTCATGAAAATATAATTGTGGAAGATAATGATACTTTTATGATATTGAAAATCTTTTTGGCACTTGCTTGGAAGAATATGATAATTGCTATACTATTGGTGCTATCCATACTACTAATGATGAGAGTGATTATGCTTATGATATGAAAAGGCCCAAGCTTGGGGATGATATGTTTGCTGAAGATGATGTTTTGAGAATATATTTAATGTAATTAATTTTTGTCCCAAGCTTGGGGATGCTACGTTCAATAAAGATGATATTTTTAGTCTCCCAAGTTTTGATATGCAAATTTATAATGATGATAGCATGCCTCCTACCTATGATGATTATTGTGATGATACTTATGCTATAAAAAGTAGTGATTATATTTATAAAACTTGTCATGATTATGATTACCCCTTTTCTGAACATTACTCTTTTAATGTGGAAACAATTTATAGTATTCAAGTTTTTTATGATACTCCCACTATTCCGAATGAGAAGAATTTGGCTTATGTGGAGAGTAATAAAAATTTTATGCTTGTAGATCATGAAAAGAATGCCTTAGGTGCTGTTTATATTGTTGAATTCATTCATGATGCTACTGAAATTTTTTATGAGGGAGGAATATATGCTTGTTGGAATTGCAATAATATCAAGTTTCCTCTCTATGTGCTTAAAGTTTTGAAGTTATGCTTGTTTTACCTTCCTATGCAAGTTGATTCTTGTTCCCACAAGTTGTTTGATCACAAAATCCCTATCCATAGGAATTGGATTAGACTTAAATGTGCTAGTCATATTCTTCATGATGCCCTCCTTATGTTACAATTCTTATCTTTTATGTGAGCATCATTGAAATCATCATGCCTAGCTAGGGGCGTTAAACGATAGCGCTTGTTGGGAGGCAACCCAACTTTATTTTTGATCCTTGCTTTTTGTTCCTGTTTAGTAATAAATAATTTATCTAGACTCTGTTATGGTTGTGTTTAATTAGTGTTTGTGCCAAGTAGAACCTTTGGGAAGACTTGGGGAAAGTCTTTGCGATCATGCTGTAAAAAAACAGAAACTTTAGCGCTCACGAGAATTGCTGCCAGTTTTTATTCGAGAGCGCTATTGAGTTAATTATTTTTGGAGATGATAAATAGAAGAATTACTCACGTCCATAAATTTATTTAGAATTTTTGGGGTTCCAGAAGTATACGTTTGATCCAAATTACTACAGACTGTTCTTTTTTTGACGGATTCTGTTTTTTATGTGTTGTTTACTTATTTTAATGAATCTATGGCTAGTAAAAGAGTTTATAAACAATAGAGAAGTTGGAATACAGTAGTTTTAACACCAATATGAATTTAGAATGAGTTCACAACAGTACCTAAGTGGTGTTTTATTTTCTTATACTAACGGAGCTTATGAGTTTTCTATTAAGTTTTGTGTTGTGAAGTTTTCAAGTTTTGGGTGAAGATTTGATGGACTATGGAATAAAGAGTGGCAAGAGCCTAATCTTGGGGATGCCCAAGGCACCCCAAGCTAATATTCAAGGACAACCAAGAGCTTAAGCTTGGTGATGCCCCGGAAGGCATCCCCTCTTTCGTCTTTGTTCATCGGTAACTTTACTTGGAGCTATATTTTTATTCACCACATGATATGTGTTTTGCTTGGAGCGTCATTTTATTTTATAATGCTTTGCTTGCTGTTTGAATAAAATACCAAGATCTGAAATTATTAAATGTTATATAGTCTTCATATAGTTGCATAATTATTAGACTACTCATTGACCTTCACTTATATCTTTCGCAGTAGTTTGTTGTTGCTCTAGTGCTTCACTTATATCATTTTGAGAGTCTTTAGAACAGCATGGTAGTTTGCTTTGGTTATGAAACTAGTCCTAATATGATGGGCATCCAAGAGGGATATAATAAAAACTTTCATATGAAGTGCATTGAATACTAAGAGAAGTTTGATAATTGATAATTGTTTTGAGATATGGAGATGGTGATATTAGAGTCATGCTAGTTGAGTAGTTGTTAATTTGAGAAATGCTTGTGTTGAAGTTTGTGATTCCCGTAGCATGCACGTATGGTGAACCGTTATGTTAAGAAGTCGGAGCATGATGTATTTATTGATTGTCCTCCTTATGAGTGGAGGTCGGGGACGAGCGATGGTCTTTTCCTACCAATATATGCCCCTAGGATCATGCTCTTAGTACTTTGTTTCGATAACTAATAGATTTTTGCAATAAGTATGTGAGTTCTTTATGACTAATGTTGAGTCCATGGATTATACGCACTCTCACCCTTCCACCATTGCTAGCCTCTCTAGTACCATGCAACTTTCGCCGGTACCATAAACCCAACATATATCTTCCTCAAAACAACCACCATACCTACCTATTATGGCATTTCCATAGCCATTCAGAGATATATTGTCATGCAACTTTCCACCGTTCCATTTACTATGACACGCTCCATCATTGTCATATTGCTTTGCATGATCATGTAGTTGACATTGTATTTGTGGAAAAGCCACTATTCATAATTCTTTCATACATGTCACTCATGCATCATTGCACATCCTGGTACACCGCCGGAGGCATTCATATAGAGTCATATCTTGTTCTAAGTATCGAGTTGTAATTCTTGAGTTGTAAGTAAATAAAAGTGTGATGATCATCATTATTAGAGCATTGTCCCAGTGAGGAAAGGATGATGGAGACTATGATTCCCCCACAAGTCGGGATGAGACTCCGTACTAAAAAAAAGAGAAAAAAGATGCCATAAAAAATAGAGAAGCCCAAATAAAAAAAATGAGAGAAAAAGAGAGAAGGGATAATGCTACTATCCTTTTACCACACTTGTGCTTCAAAGTAGCACCATGATATTCATAATAGAGAGTCTCCTATGTTATCACTTTCTTATACTAGTGGTAATTATTCATTATAGAACTTGGCTTGTATATTCCAATGATGGGTTTCCTCAAAACGCCCTAGGTCTTCGTGAGCAAGCGAGCTGGATGCACACCCATGAGTTTCTTTTTTGAGCTTTCATATACTTATAGCTCTAGTGCATCCGTTGCATGGCAATCCCTACTCACGCACATTGATATCTATTGATGGGAATCTCCATAGCCCGTTGATATGCCTAGTTGATGTGAGACTATCTTCTCCTTTTTGTCTTCTCCCACAACCACCATTCTATTCCACCTATAGTGCTATGTCCATGGCTCACGCTCATGTATTGCGTGAAGATTGAAAAAGTTTAAGAACATCAAAAGTATGAAACAATTGCTTGGCTTGTCATCAGGGTTGTGAATAATTTAAATACTTTGTGTGGTGAAGATGGAGCATAGCCAGACTATATGATTTTGTAGGGATAGCTTTCTTTAGCCATGGTATTTTGAGGAGACATGATTGCTTAGTTAGTATGCTTGAAGTATTATTATTTTTATGTCAATATTAAACTTATAACTTGAATCTTATGGATCTGAATATTCTTGCCACAATAAAGAGAATTACATGGATAAATATGTTAGGCAGCATTACACATCAAAAATTCTGTTTTTATCATTTACCTACTCGAGGACGAGCAGGAATTAAGCTTGGGGATGCTGATACGTCTCTAACGTATCTATAATTTTTGATTGTTCCATGCTATTATATTATCAACCTTGGATATTTTATATGCATTAATATGCTATTTTATATGATTTTTTGGACTAACCTATTAACCTAGAGCCCAGTGCCAGTTTCTGTTTTTTCCTTGTTTTAGAGTATCGCAGAAAACGAAAATCAAACAGAGTCCAATTGACCTGAAACTTCACGGAACTTATTTTTCAAACAGAAGCAACCTGATAGACTTGGAGTGCACGTCACTAAAGAAACGAGGGAGCCACGAGGTAGGGGGCGCGCCCATCCCCCTAGGGCGCGCCCTCCACCCTTGTGGACCCCTCGTGGCTCCCCTGACGTACTTCTTCCTCCTATATATACCCATATACCCTAAAACGACCGAGGAGCACAATAGATCCGGAGTTCCACTGCTAGAAGCCTCCGTAGCCACCGAAAGACAATCTAGACCCGTTCCAGCACCCTTCCGAAGGGGGAATCCTTCTCCGGTGGCCATCTTCATCATCCCGGTGCTTTCCATGACGAGGAGGGGAGTAGTTCTCCCTCGGGGCTGAGGGTATGTACCAGTAGCTATGTGTTTGATCTCTCTCTCTCTCTCTCTCGTGTTCTTGAGGTAGCACGATCTTGATGTATCACGTGCTTTGCTATTATAGCTGGATCTTATAATGTTTCTCCCCCTCTACACTCTTGTAATGAATTGAGTTTTCCCTTTGAAGTTATCTTATCAGCTTGAGTCTTTAAAGATCTAAGAACACTTGATGTATGTCTGGCCGTGCGTATCTGTGGTGACAATGGGATATCACGTGATTCACTTGATGTATGTATTGGTGATCAACTTGCGGGTTCCACCCATGAACCTATGTATAGGGGTTGGCATACGTTTTCGTCGTGATTCTTCGATAGAAACTTTGGGGCACTCTTTGAGGTTCTATGTGTTGGTTGAATCGATGAATCTGAGATTGTGTGATGCATATCGTATAATCATACCCACGGATACTTGAGGTGACATTGGAGTATCTAGGTGACATTAGGGTTTTGGTTTTGTGTCTTAAGGTTTTATTCTAGTATGAACTCTAGGGCTGTTTGTGACACTTATAGGAATAGCCCAACGGATTGATTGGAAAGAATAACTTTGAGGTTGTTTCGTACCCTACCATAATCTCTTCGTTCCTTCTCCGCTATTAGTGACTTTGGAGTGACTCTTTGTTGCATGTTGAGGGATAGTTATGTGATCCAATTATGTTATTATTGGTGAGAGAACTTGCACTATTGAAAGTATGAACCCTAGGCCTTGTTTCAACGCATTGCAATACCGTTTATGCTCACTTTTACCATTAGTTACCTTGCTATTTTTATATTTTCAGATTACAAAAACCATTACACTACAAAAAAATACACTTCCGTGATGATACGTGTTTGTCACAGTAGGTCACATTTTCTGTCATGCATGTACATCCATGACGATTTTATGACAGAATCAAGATAGTCATACCTGTGCTGTCGTAGAAGTGTTCCATGACATTACCAAAATTATCATCACGGAAGTGTCCACTTCCATGACGATAAATCATGCGTCGTAGAAGTGCTTTCGTCAAGGGAGACCAACACGTGGCATCCACCGTAACGGAACGCCGTTAAGCTATCGGCTCGGGTTTTGGATCTGATAACCCGTTAACAGCCCCGACCAATGGGGATTTTCCACGTGTAAAATCATCATTGGCTGGAGGAAACACGTGTCGGCTCATCGTTGGAACAGATGTCATCCACTCATTGGACAGAAGGCGCCTATGATACGTTGACACATGGCACGGCCCAACAGAGGACAATTCCTGTGATAGGGTCGGCCCTTTTGACTTGGTCAAAAGGTGGCGGGCCGGCCCATGTAAAGCCTGTTAACGGCCTGTTCGCATATAGCTCATTTACAGCCCGCTAACCCAAGGCCCGTTACGCCCTATCCGAATTAGGCCCAATAGCGTCATCTAGGACACCCAATATGATTCCAGCCCGTTTTCACTTCTGGCCCATGTATGGCCCATGACGTCTTTCAGTCCATATGAGGCCCTATGTAACTCTTGGCCTATTAACGGCCCGTGGTGAAACTGGCCCGTAATGAACAGTGTATCACTTTACACCCATTAACGGCCCGTGGTGAACTGGCCCGTAATGAACAGTGTATCACTTTATACCCATTAACGGCGCATTATTCTGTTGGGCCGTTTCCAGCCCATGTTATCTTTCGGCCTTCTAAGAGCCCATTTATTCTTGGGCTCAATTCCAGCATTCGTTTATTTACGGCCCGTTACTGTCATTTTCTACTTGTGGGCCAAATTCAGCCCATGGTTACAGTCGGCTCGTTTGTGGTCCGTTAATACGTTGGGCCGTTTTCATAGCATCATCAAATACGGCCTATTAACGATGGCCCGTTATGGTCGGCCCATGAATGGATGATTCCAAATCTAGCCTGTTTACGGCCATAATGTGGTCTGTTTGGCCCATGTTTGGCCAATCGATCATACGGCCTGTATAAAGCCCATTGATGATACGGACCGCACAAGGCCCATTGTTTCTACGGCCCATAGAAGGCCCACTGTTTCTACTGCCAGTAGGAGGCCCAGTGTCACTACAATAAATATTAGCCCATGGTTATTGTGGCCTAGTTTAAAAAAATAGGTTATTGCAGCCACTAGCTAACCGTGGAAAAAGAACTACAATGACTACAAGCAAACAAATAAACAAGACAACAAGGAAATAAATAAGCAAGCAACTAATGCTAGGCTATCACGACTATTATATATATTACATCCACTGGGCATCAAAGTTCGCCACCAGTGCAAATATAGGGAACAAAGCAGCATATCATATACACTGGTTGTCAAATTTGGCGACCAGCGCAAATAAACGCCGCAGCAAAACAAATCCAGAAATGAAACCACTTCAGAAGATCTCAAGAAACAATATCCTAGGTACCCATAATGCCGGCAAGATGCTTAGCAAGCTTATTAACTTTCTCTTGTTTGGCGCTTAAATCCTCCAGCGCTTGCTGTTGCACCAGAAAATATTCATCTGAATTTTGCAGGGACTTCCTTAGTCCTTCAGCTTCCTGTCGCAGCACATCTATCGATGTCTTTCAACTTGATGTTGAGACTCAAGAAGACGAACTGATTCAAGAAGCGAGTTCGAAGAGCTTGTGCCAGCAGTAGTGGCCAGTAACTCGAACACTACATCAAGATAGGACTTTTGGATTCCCTCACTGTCGTCAAGATAGTTTTGTCAGCTTTCTTGGAGACCAACAGGGATGTCTCACTATCTTGAACCTTATCTGCATTACTTCCTTTACCTTTGGATAACGTGGTATTGTTCTCCAATATTTTGTCCGCAATCTAAAAGAGAAACAAGCAGACACATCACATGTTTACCATGTTGTATATGAAACTCATTTTGGTAAATGAGTTCAGTAGTAAAGTGGACAGGATAACAGTATGAAACAAACATATATCTATGTACCATGGTCACTTTATGGTCTATATCATTCTAGTTTTTGTTGCCAAATCAAGATAAAGAAACAGTTCAAATAATATTTGTTCAAGACAAAGCAAAATAGACAGAATATAAGTGTGGGTAACTATAGAGCAATAACAACACTTGTAATCACTAGTAGAAAACAGGGCTTTGGTCTAGGTCGGGTCAGCCCATTAGTCCCAGTTCAGTCCAGAACCGGGACCAATGGGGGCATTGGTCCCGGTTCGTGAGCCCAGGGGGCCGGCCGGGCCATGTGTGCCATTGGTCCCGGTTCATCTGGACCTTCTGGTCCCGGTTGGTGGGACGAACCGGGACCAATGGGCCTCGCTCCTGGCCCCCACCATTGGTCCCGGTTGGTGGCTTGAACCGGGACCAAAGGCTCCCCTTTACTCCCGGTTCATGCCACAAATGGTCCCGGTTCAAGACACCAACTGGGACCAATGAAGTGCCTATATATACCCCCTCGCGTAAGAGCAGAGCACACTGCTCTATTTTTTTCTGGCCGAGGGGGAGAGGGCTTGCTGGTGCTCTAGCTGACCTCCTATGCACACGAGGTGTTTGATGGAATGCCCGCGCCACACTACTTAAGCTTTCTCCTCTCCAAGCTCGACCTCCAAGCTCCATTTTCCACAATATTTGTCTAGGTTTAGAGGTCCGTCACGCCCCGTCCCCGTCTTCACCGCCGTCGATCACCCACGCCAAACTCATCGCCGGCACCACCGTGGTGAGCCTCTTGTTCTTATCTTCTTTCTGAAAGGAAAAATATTCTTACTTGTATGTTTACATAGATACCTGTATTATTTTCTTACTTTTATTATTGCATCTTATATAGTGCGATGGTTTTGGTATCAGCCCCCGTCGACCCTCGTCCTGTCTATGATTCGGATGTGGTATATATATTATCTTTATAACTATTCGTTCATTTATTGTTTATGAAAATTATGCCTACCAACGTGACATAGATTTTATTTATGTAGGA
Organism: Triticum dicoccoides; assembly: GCF_002162155.2. Taxonomy (NCBI): domain Eukaryota; kingdom Viridiplantae; phylum Streptophyta; class Magnoliopsida; order Poales; family Poaceae; genus Triticum; species Triticum dicoccoides. Next base: position 456,328,049 of record NC_041388.1, on the reverse strand, counting down.
TGTATGTGAATCGGAAATGCCAACCGACCCTATTGTCGAGAGGTTAAATTTAGTTGAAGAGGAAAACAATTTGTTGAAGGAAAAAATAAAAAAAATTGAGGAGGTGTCGTGGAATTGTCATGGAAGATGTCCTTAGTGTCAGGACTTAGTCGCGAGGCCAACGCATCTATGTGCTAGCTTGAGAGGGGTTGAGCGGAATCGAGAGACGCAACACAAGACAGGGATTTAGACAGCTTCGGGCCCCGAGAAACATCATCCGGTAACAACCCTACATGCTGTTTGAGGCTAGGTCTCATTATCATCAGGAGGGAGTCACCGTAAACCGGCTCTCCTCTTTGTGTCTAGCCCTAAGACTGTTTCTTCTTGCTTGTAGCCCTTTGGGGAGCCCTACCCCTCCTTATATATGTTGAAGATGCGGGTTACATACCTAGTCCTAGTTGGATTAGGATTACTCTATTACAAGTGGAGTCCTAGTCTTGCTTCCTTTGTAGGAGAATAGTCCTTACGCTTTACTCATAAACCGGCCCACCATTTAACGTGAACCGGCCTTCTAGGCCTTGGGCCTCGTCATCCATCTAACCGCCCGCCGGGTTACTAATGAACCGCCAAGACCGGGCGGGTAGCCCGTGCACCGCCGAGCTCCGGGCGGGTTACCAGTGAGTCGTCCAGTCTGGCCGGGTTATACTTCCGGCCGGTTTACGCCACGGGGTATATCCCCGACGTTAGCCCCTAGTTTAATTTGGATTTATCCATGTTAAACTGATCCTGTAAAATAAACCCAAGAACAAACTTGACAGGTTGTGCTCCGGGTTAAGAATTCTTGTAAACCGGCACCTGATCATCCTTAAGTCCTTGTCATTTCCTCCTTCTAGAAAATCCAGGTCAATAAGCCAGCGTCATACTCAATTTGCTGACATTGGTTTCTCACAAAAAAATATTCTGAAGAATAATCCACTTGAGTCGGCTTCCAAAGCGCCGGTTTAAGAAATATTGGTCTTGAAATATTCATCTGATATTCAGCCGGTTTGAAGATGTAAAAACTTGCCGGTTTAACATTACCAAAATGGCCGGGTTATAAAAACTGATGATCCCGGATTATGACCGTTTATAGATGCAGGGTTATGATTGTTGCCAACGCCGGATCACACAATTAATCTTCCTGATTTGCCAAAAACTGAGAATTTGAAGATGTTCCTCCTTTATATGCATATTACCTGTAGCCCCCAAGTCTTAAGAGGAGAACATAATGATAGCTTAAGACTTGTGTCAATATAAATGTTGCAACCTTGAAGAAATACAGATTGTTAATCTCAGTTACTAGTCACAACTGAATATTCCACATATGTAGCCCCCAAGTGCCGGGTTGTTATGCTTGCAGCAACCTGGGACATGTAATTGCGTTATACTCATAAAAACTTCAACCAATGTAGCCCCCAAGGGCCAGGTCATTAAGCAATAATGAGTAGGGACTTTGTAGATATGATCATATAGATTTGAACAACAACGTGTAGCCCCCAAGGGCCGGGTCATTATGTAATAATGAGCAGGGACTTTGTAGATATGATCATGTAGACTTGAATTGTTGACAGGAGCAATTGGTAGCCCCCAAGGGCCGGCTCATTATGATATGATGAGTCGGGTCTTCAATAAGATGAGCAAAATATGACTTTGCATTAGCCCCCAAGTGTCATGGTGCATGCACGCAGCGACATGAGACTTGCATATTTGATATAATCTCAACTTTGAATAATGTAGCCCCCAAGTGTCGGGTCGTAAGCCTGCAGCGACTTGGGACTATTTCTTCCATTGCAGAATAAATCATATTCATATCCATTGCGCTAAAGCGACTTTGAAAACCTTAATCATAATATTAATAACCATAATAAAATCCAGCCATGTTGGCTATTTGAATGATATAATCCAATGATTTATAAGCGCGTGATTCCAATGGCGCAATCCAAATATATACTAGCGACTTATAGTCCAAAGCTAGGCCAGTTTAATAAACACCGGACAATTTCTCATCATAGATTAGCGATTTATCGTCTTAAAGCCAGGCCGGTTTAATAAACACCGGATAATTTATCATCATATTGGCGACATATAGTCGAAAGCCAGGCCGGTTTAATAAACACCAGTGATTTATAATCATGCTTTATTCAACCTATTTCTGCATACAACAAGTTTAAAGTGTCCTAGCGGTTTACCGCCGGACGGGTCATAATGCCCAACATATAACCCAGATTTATAACCAATGCTGCACTTAATAATAATTAAATATGAAATATATCATACCTGTGACATGGAATCACATCGTTGGTTTACCGACTTTTTGTAGTAAGGGTGATAACCCAAACTTTGAGTAATCATAACTCATCCCATACTGTGCCACCGGTTTATGATAAAACCATACCGGGTTGTGAAAAACACCAGTTTATCCGTATATAATACTAGCGACTTGTAGTCAACCAGACCGGGTTAATAATCGCCAGATTATAACTGATCATGTACGGACAACTTGTAGTTGATAGCCGAACCGGGTTGATGAACACTGGTTTACTCCATAATAAAATGGTAACAGAAAATCAAACCGGGCAGATAGTCTCCGGATTAAGATTTGACCGTGTTTCGTCAATTTGACAGTCGAACCGGTTTGAGAATTTGTCGGTTTAAAAACACAACAAAAGAAATATTTATCAAAAGAAAGCCAAGAGTCAATCAAAGGCAAAGATAAAACCATTTGCAAAAAAGAGGTTGTTTAGGCCGATCAAGTGGCATTACCATGGTCGGACACGACCAAGCCCCCAGTAGGCGTAGTTATGGTTCAAGTCAGCCAGGTCCCCAAATGATCCATTGGCATTATGCCGATCAAGAGGGGTGATGATGGTTCGGGTTGGACCAAAGCCCCCAAGTGATTCTGTGGCCTTAGGCCGATCAAGAGGCGTGACTGGTTCAGACGTGACCAAGTCCCCAAGTGATCTGGTGGCTTTTGCCTATCAAAAGGTGTTGCATTGGTTCGGACACGACCAAGCCCCCAAGTGATGTTGTGGCATTAAGCCGATCAAGAGGTGTGACTATGGTTCAGATATGACCAAGTCCCCAAGTGATCAATAATATGATAAGCCAATAAGGCATGATACCCATGTTTGAACCGCGCATCATGGCAGCAGGTCCTCTTTGGCACCTTTTAACTTTTTGCAAGAGATAAAATCTTTCTTGAGCCGGGATTTCGAACCGGATATTGGGAGCTTCAAAGCTTTGTGGGAGACGTCTTTCCCTTGAACCGGATTTTAAACCGGAATCTTCATTTTTAGCCGGAAATTTTCTGACGTCCCTTAAACTCGAACTTGTGAGAAGTTAATTCCTTTTTGAACCAGACATTTTTAAACCGGATTTGAGAGCTTCAGAGCTTTGCGGGAGAATAGATCTCCCTTGAACCGGATTTTAAACCGAAAACCTTCTTTTAAGCCGGAAATTTTCTGACGGCCTTTAAATTTGCACCAATATGGCTGTTTAGGGTCCTGCATTAGATAACTTTTGCAAGCCGGAGTAATTGCTTTTTCAAAGAAAGCAATATATAATATAAAAATATATTGGATGGATTTCACCTGATATGTCAGGCCAGTTGATACCCATCGCGGGGTTATATGCCAGTACGGATAAAAGAGTTGACCGCGGCATTGCTGATGTAGTCCGGACTGCGGGGTGGAGGTTTGTGTTCCGGTTTACTAGTGTGATATGCACAAATACCGGCGTAGAACAGCCAGCGCGCGTCGTCCGTAGTAGGGCATCACTTTTATAGTGAGCACTTGTCCTGTATAGAAAGATATAGGCCAGAGTAATCGTTCTTGGAAAAACAATATGTACAAAAAAGAAACAGATGGAAAAGATAGCACCTGGAATTTTAATTGGCCGTGCCACCAGCGAGTAGTAGCATGTTTTTTTTGTCTGCACGTACCCCCTGTTTCTCGATTGTCAAATATCACCCTTCACGTGAGCCGTAAACCGGCCGCTAGTGCTTAGTATGTACTAGCACTTAATACTGGTCCGGTTTGATATTTTGATGTAATGCGTAACAACTTCCGTAGCTGGAGTTAAAAACGGCCGGACCAGCTCCCACAGTAAACCGGCCAGAACACATGCTGTGGCCTGGTGATCGTTAGTACTAGGATTCGACCTTCATGTCACCGGTTCAACTCCCACGGTCCGCTCTTTTTCTTCCTGTTTATCCTCATGCCATGGATTTGCATAGCATATAGCACTCTACACTTGCGAGGCACTGCCGCGTACAGGTCTTTCAGCTATTACTTTGACTTGTTGCTCACTTCGTTCCGCTCCATGCTGTACTAGTACAGATTCGATGTGGTCATGGCCACAGAGTAAGGTGGGCTGAAGACCACTTGAAGGCGGATGCCGGTTTAGTAGTAGCTGACTTAAAAACTGCTCGCGGAGACGGTTGCGGAAGTTGGCGGCGGCCTGACACACCGGTGAGGGTGGTTTAAAGCAGCAGGGCAGGTTATAGTAACAACAAGTCCGCAGAAGTAACGGCATCAGCCGACTATTTTAACGCAGGCCGCAGACGGAGCAGAGTTGGGGACGCGGCCGGCGGTTCTCATTACAGTGAGTACTCGGTGCGGCAGCAATGGGCGATGCACGTCTGTCATAGTCGATCTTGATCCACTCCCGGAGGCGTTGGTGGAGCCCTGGCTGGTTCAACGCCATAAAGGTGACTCGCCCTGAAGTAACTTGAACCGGCTGGAATGAGGCACCGGCGGTTTGACCGAAGACACCGACTCCAGGCCGCACTGGTGATGGCGACCACAGTGGAAGGCGAGGCCGGCCACAGCGGGGGCACGTTGGCAGAGGCTGGTGGCGGTCGAGGAAGAGGCGCGAAGCGTGCGGGCAGCCCATATGGGTAGCTCGGCTCCGCTCCGGCGGTGGATCCAGGCGGCTCGTGGCAGGAACGGAGTCCAGCAGGTTGAGGCCGACAAAGCCATGGAGGCGGAGTCCGGCGGTTCAAGCGCGAGCCGGTGGTTCGACGATCGTAGGGACGACGGATTGGAGCGAAACCATGGCTCCGTAGCCGAGGCATACAGCCGACAGTCTCGGAAATACAGTTCAAATTTTTCTTTGTGTCGTATCCGTACTGCTTCAGAAAGGAAGATCATATCCTGCAGCAGTGGCGGTGAATCCGGCATGAAGCGGGCCATGGCAGAGGCGAGGAGGACCTTGGAGGCGGGCACGGCGGCCCGGAGCTGCAATTTGCAGGCGTGGCGATGGCAACCCGGTTTACGGGGACTTTGGCCAGGTGGCGTTCGACGGTCAGAGCCGGCCACCACGGTCTCGCAGCAGAGTCTAGCGGAAAGGCTTGAAGCGGAGGCATATTGGCGATGATGGTTGACGAAGGAGTACCGTGGAAGGCAGCCGCGCACTGCAGAGCCGGAGAACAGGCCCGTCGGGTTGCGGTGTAGAGGACGGCAACGATTTGGAAACCGCTGAGGCGCATGCGAAGCAGCGGAATCAGGCGCTTCAAAACAACAGCCGGTTCACGGAGACGAGGTGAGGTCGCACGGTAGCTGGCTTGGCCCGCGTGCGGTTTGTGGCAGCAAAGGCCACTGGTCGGCCACGGCGGCTCAGCAGTAATGGAGGCCGAGTAATCCCATAGTAGAAACAGTAACCACAACACGTGGTCATGGTGGTTTGCCGGTTCGCTGTTGGTGGAAACGTAGAACGACGAGATGAAAGCGCTGTCAAAGCTAGCTTGAAGCAGAGGCACCTTGACTCCTCCTCCGGGTCGTGGTGATTGGATAACCCCCGCCGGGTCGTGGTGAGTTTTTTTTAAACCGGAGCAAGAACCAGATATAACTAGCTGTCTCGGATTTGACAAAGATCCAATCGGGCGCTTGGTGGATACAGACAAAGGCAAAGCGGTCACTTGGCGATGACGACAAGGATGGGAGACGAGGCGCAACAGTGACTCGGATGGAAGGCGGAGTCCAGTCCAGCCACGGGTCGTGGCCGTTTTCTCCAGGTCACGGACGCGGAAACCGCCAGGGCGGAATTTCTAATCTTGATCCGACGAACTCATAGTCGGTGTAGATCTTTCCAAAGCAGGCTTTCCTTCATCCGACCAACTGTGAACTTCTCGAATCCTAGAAAAAATCCCTCCAAGAACTCAACACCACCGTGCAGCGCCCCACGGTGGTCGCCAACTATCGTGTAATTGTCACGGCAGATGTCCTTAGTGTCAGGACTTAGTCGCGAGGCCAACGCATCTATGTGGTAGCTTGTGAGGGGTTGAGCGGAATCGAGAGACGCAACACAAGACAGGGATTTAGACAGCTTCGGGCCCCGGGAAACATCATCCGGTAACAACCCTACATGTTGTTTGAGGCTAGGTCTCATTATCATCACGAGGGAGTCGCCGTAAACCGGCTCCCCTCTTTGTGTCTAGCCCTAAGACTGTTTCTTCTTGCTTGTAGCCCTTTGGGGAGCCCTACCCCTCCTTATATATGTTGAAGAGGCGTTTTACATAACTAGTCCTAGTTGGATTAGGATTACTCTATTACAAGTGGAGTCCTAGTCTTGCTTCCTTTGTAGGAGAATAGTCCTTACGCTTTCCTCATAAACCGGCCCACCATTAAACGTGAACCGGCCTTCTGGGCCTTGGGCTTCATTATCCATCTAACCCGTCCGCCAGGTTACTAATGAACCGCAAAGACCGGGCGGGTAGCCCGTGAACCGCCAAGGTCCGTGCGGGTTACCAGTGAGTCGTCTGGTCCGGCCAGGTTATACTTCCGGCCGGTTTACGCCACGGGGTATATCCCCGACAGGAGGAGAAGATGATATTGGAGTTGCATGTTGTGGATGTCGTCGATGATCACAAGATCAAGATGGATGCAATGCGCTTCAAGATTAGAAAGATTAGAAAATATGCCATTCATACCGAGGCTTGGTATCATTATGCCGTTGGATCAATTGTTACCTTGGTTGCGATTATGATCGCATTTGTTTTCGCATTGAAATGTTTTACATAGTTTCAATGTATGGTTTAATTAATTAGATGCTCTAGAGAGCTATATGTTGTTAGATGAGAACTATGTATGCACTTTGGTTTTAATGTGATGATGAACTTCTATTAATTTGCACACTTAATTATATATAATGCACGCAGATGAACCGACAATGGATGTACGGTGACAGACACAACTGCGAGTACATTAAGGGCGTGCATGAGTTTCTCGATGTGGCTGAGGCAAACAAGCAGAATGGTTTTATGTGTTGTCCATGCACTGAATGTGGGAATACGAGGTCGTACTCTAACCGGGAAATCCTTCACTCCCACCTGCTTTACAAGGGTTTCATGCCAAACTATAATGTTTGGACGAGGCACGGAGAAATAGGGGTTATGATGGAAGACGGCGAAGAAGAAGAGTATGATGACAACTATGTGCCCCCTAAATACGGTGATGCTGCAACGGGGGGAGCTGGTGAAGATCAATAGGAACCATACGATGTGCCCAATGATGCTGCAACGAGTGAAGCTGCTGAAGATCAAGAGGAACCAGACGATGTGCCCGATGATGATGATCTCCGCCTGGTCATTGTCGATGCAAGGATGCAATGCGAAAGTCAAAAGGAGAAGCTAAAGTTCGATCGCATGTTAGAGGATCACAAAAAAGGGTTGTACCCCAATTGCGAAGATGGCAACACAAAGCTCAGTACCGTACTGGAATTGCTGCAGTGGAAGGCAGAGAATGCTGTGGCTAACAAAGGATTTGAGAAGCTACTGAAAATATTGAAGAAGAAGCTTCCAAAGGATAACGAATTGCCCGATAGTACATACGCAGCAAATAAGGTCGTATGTCCTCTAGGATTGGAGGTGGAGAAGATACATGCATGCCCTAATGACTGCATCCTCTACCGCGGTGCATACAAGGATCTTAACGCATGTCCGGTATGCGGTGCATTGTGGTATAAGATCAGACGAGATGACCCCGGTGATGTTGACGGTGAGCCCCCCAGGAAGAGGGTTCCTGCGAAGGTGATGTGGTATGCTCCTATAATACTACGGTTGAAACGTCTGTTAAGAAACAAAGAGCATGCCAAGTTGATGCGATGGCACAGTGAGAACTGAAAGAAAGATGGGAAGTTGAGAGCACCTGCTGACGGGTTGCAGTGGAGAAAAATCGAGAGAAAGTACTGGGATGAGTTTGCAAAGGACCCAAGGAATGTATGGTTTGCTTTAAGCGTGGATGGCATTAGTCCTTTCGGGGAGCAGAGCAGCAATCGCAGCACCTGGCCCGTGACTCTATGTATGTGCATGAAGCAGAAGTTCATTATGATGCCAGTTCTCATCCAAGGCCCTAAGCAACCCGGCACGACATTGATGTGTACCTAAGACCATTAGTTGAAGAACATTTACAGTTGTGGAATGGAAACGATGTACGTACGTGGGATGAGCACAGACAGGAGGAATTTAACCTTAAGGCATTGCTGTTCGTGACCATCAACGATTGGCCCGCTCTCAGTAACATTTCAGGACAGACAAACAAAGGATACCACGCATGCACACACTGTTTAGATGACACTGAAAGTATATACCTGGACAAATGAAGGAAGAATGTGTACCTGGGCCATCGTCGATTTCTTCCGACCAAGCACCAATGTCGAAAGAAAGTCAAGCATTTCAAAGGTGAGGCAGATCACCGGAAGAAGCCCGCCATGCGTACCGGTGATCACGTACTTGCTATGGTCAATGATTTACACGTAATCTTTGGAAAGGGTCCTGGTGGACTAGCTGTTCCGAATGACGCTGAGGGACACGCACCCATGTGGAAGAAGAAATCTATATTTTGGGACCTACCCTACTGGAAAGACCTAGAGGTCCGCTCTTCAATCGACGTGATGCACGTGACGAAGAACCTTTGCGTGAACCTTCTAGGCTTCTTGGGCGTGTATGGGAAGACAAAAGATACACCTGAGGCACGGGAGGACCTGCAACGTTTGCACGAAAAAGACGGCATGCCTCCGAAGCAGTATAAAGGTCCTGCCAGCTACGCTCTTACGAAAGAAGAGAAAGAAATCTTCTTTGAATGCCTGCTAAGTATGAAGGTCACGACTGGCTTCTGGTCGAATATAAAGGGAATAATAAATATGCCAGAGAAAAAGTTTCAGAACCTAAAGTCTCATGACTGCCACGTGATTATGACGCAACTGCTTCCGGTTGCATTGAGGGGGCTTCTACCGGGAAACGTCCGATTAGCCACTGTGAAACTATGTGCATTCCTCAATGCAATCTCTCAGAAGGTGATCGATCCAGAAATCGTACTAAGGCTAAGGAGTGATGTGGCGCATTGTCTTTTCAGTTTCGAGCTGGTGTTCCCACCATCCTTCTTCAATATCATGACGCACGTCCTAGTTCATCTAGTCGACGAGATTGTCATCCTGGGGCCCGTATTTCTACACAATATGTTCCCCTTTGAGAGTTTCATGGAAGTCCTAAAAAATTTGTCCGTAACCGCGCTAGGCCAGAAGGAAGCATCTCCATGGGCCATCAAACAGAGGATGTTATCGGGTTTTATGTTGACTTCATTCCTGGCCTTAAGAAGATAGGTCTCCCTAAATCGCGGTATGAGGGGAGACTGACTGGAAAAGGCACTCTTGGAAGAGACTCAATAATATGCAGGGACGGCTATTCTTGGTCTCAAGCACACTACACAGTTCTACATAACTCTACTTTGGTGACCCCATATGTCGATGAACACAAGAACAGTCTGCGCTCCAAACACCCGGAGCAGTGCGACAACTGGATTACATGTGAACACATCAGGACTTTCAGGAGTTGGTTGGAAACATGTCTCAGAGGTGACAACACTATTTGTGATGAGTTGTACTTGTTGTCCAGGGGACCATCTTTGACTGTATTAACTTACAAAGGATACGAGATAAATGGGAATACATTTTACACGATCACCCAAGATCAAAAGAGCACCAACCAAAACTGCGGTGTCCGCTTTGATGCAGCAACCGAGAGCAGAAAGGACACATATTATGGTTACATAGTGGACATATGGGAACTTGACTACGGACCTGATTTTAAGGTCCCTTTGTTTAAATGCAAATGGGTCAATCTGTCAGGCGGCGGGGTAAAGGTAGACCCACAGTACGGAATGACAATAGTGGATCTGAAAAATCTTGTGTACACTGACGAACAGCGCATCCTAGCCAATGATGTGGCACAGGTTATCTATGTGAAGGACATGTCTACCAAACCGAGAAAAAAAAAGATAAGGAAGCGAATACATCATACGATGAGCCAAAGCGCCACATAGTTCTTTCAGGAAAAAGGGACATCCTGGGAGTGGACGGCAAGACAGACATGTCTAACGATTATGAAAAGTTTCATGAAATTCCTCCCTTCAATGTCAAGGCTGACCCAAGCATCCTGATAAACAATGAAGATTATCCATGGTTACGGCGCAATAAGCAAATGACACAAGCGAAGAAAAAGTGAGGATGTTCTCCCGCAACTATTATGATGATACGAACATGCTACAATTGTCCGTTTTGTACATGCAGATGCTATGTGGGTGAAATTATGATACCATGCCAACTTTCAACTTTTTCAGAGTTCATTTGAAATGCTTTAATGTCTTATGGTTCGGCCCTCGTAATACCATTATTCAAATTTTAACTATTCAAATTTGAAAACTAATGGCACTAACAGAAAGTTTATAATTTTTTCTAAAATTGATGGCACTAACAGAAAGTTTTTAATTTTTCTGACCTAAAAGAAAAAAGAATTAAAAAATGCAAAAAACAAAAGAAAATAAATAATGCAAAAAATAAAAAAAAACTAAAAAAAGTAAAGTTAATCACAAACTTGTGATTCAAACAGTTTTCAAAGAATTCAAATTTTAACTATTCAAATTTGAAAACTAATGGCACTAATAGAAAGTTTATAATTTTTCTAAAACTAATGGCACTAACACAAAGTTTATAATTTTGCTCCTCGCCCCTGGCCCATGACCATTAGTCACGGTTTGTGCCACAAACCGGGACTAAAGGGTTGGTCCTTGTTGCGGGCCGAGTTTAGTCCCACCTCACCAACCGAAGGGGGCTCACACCGGTTTATAAGCCCTTCCCTCTCTGCCTTGTTGAGCTCCTCTCAAAGTGAAAATAGATGCCCTAATAGAGAAAATTTAACCTAAATTCATAGTGAATTTCTCTGAAATTCATAGAAATTAACTATGAATTTAGGTTGAATTTTCTCTATAAGCGCATCTATTCTCATTTTTTTAGTAAGTTAATCACAAACTTCTGATTCACACAAATTTCAAAGAATTCAAATTTTAACTATTCAAATTTGAAAATTAATGGCACTAACAGAAAGTTTATAATTTTTCTAAAACTAATGGCACTAATAGAAAGTTTATAATTTTGCTAACCTAAAAGCAAACAGAATTAAAAATTAAAGCAAAAAACAAAAGAAAATAAATAATGCAAAAAACAAATCAAAAAAAGGAAAAACACTATTTTTATAGTAAAGTTAATCACAAAATAAAATAAATAAAGCAACAAAGAAAACAAAAAAACTAAAAAGTGTTTTCAACTTTGAAAACTAATGGCACTAACAGAAAGTTTATAAT
>NC_041388.1:456314685-456315273 GCF_002162155.2 Triticum dicoccoides | reverse complement strand
GCGCGTCACCCCGGCCCGCCCTCGCCGTCGCCCGCGCCCCCTACCCCGAGCGCGCGCCCACTGCCCCGTCACCATCCTCGCCGCCGAACCCGCGGTCCTCCTGGTCCGGCCGGCGCCCTCCCTAGCTAGCTAGCATTTTTTTTCATATATATGCTTATATGCTTGTTTTATATATATATGTATATATGTTCTCTGTGTATATATATGTTCATATATATATGCAAAATATAGTGTTTTAGAAAAATTAGGATTTTTTTCTGTTCATAGATTTTTTTGGTGATATTAACTATTGTAAATATGCAAATGTTTGTATATTCATATGAGCAATGAATTAGGCAATACTACTTCATGTATTTTTAAGAAGGAAGAAGAAGAAAAAGAATGAGAGGAAAAAGGAAATAAGAAGAGGAAGAAAGGAGAAGAAGAGGGGAGAGGAAGAAAAGGAGAAATAAATTAGAAGAAGAAAAAAGAAGAAAAAGAAGAGGAGAAGAAGAAAGGAATAGAGGAGAAGAAGAGAAAATAGAATATATATATTCTATTTTCTCTTTTCTCCTCTATTCCTTTCTTCTTCTCCTCTTTTTTTTCTTC
>NC_041388.1:456304893-456314435 GCF_002162155.2 Triticum dicoccoides | reverse complement strand
AGGCGAGGAAGAAGGGGAAGAAGAGGGAGAAGAAGAGGAGAGGAAGAAGAGGAAGTCTTCTCCTCTATTCTTTCTTCTCTTCTTTTTTCTTCTTCTTCCTATATGTATTAGTTTCTTTATTTAGGTTGTTAATTAGTAGATATTAATTTTGTTCATATATGTATGGATGCATGTGATATGTATGTATGTATCGGGTATGTCGTTGTCGATATACCCCCTACCCGATAACTTCGACATGAGGGGGTCTAGGGTCGCCGAGGGGTCGAGGGTCGTCGAACATGAGAGGAAGAAGAGGATAAAAAAAGAAGAGGAAGAAGAAAAAAAAAGAGGAGAAGAAAGAATATAGGAGTTCTTCTCCTCTATTCTTTCTTCTCCTCTTTTTTTTCGTCTTCTTCCTCTTTTTTTATCGGGAACGAGGGTCGTCGAGGGTCACCGAACGGTAGAGGAAACCCTAAATAGCAAGTATCGTCATTGTGAGATACACGTGGCCGTCGGTGTCGGACAGTACATCCACGTCCCACAAGTGACGCGGGCTTCGACGCCCACGTCACTTGTGGGACGTGGATGTAGTGTCCTACACCGACGGCCACATGTATCTCACACCCACGATACTTGCTATTTAGGGTTTCCTCTACCGCTCGGTGACCCTCGACGACCCTCGTTCCCGATAAAAAAAAGAGGAAGAAGAAGAAAAAAAGAGGAGAAGAAAGAATAGAGGAGGTTCTTACTCCTCTATTCTTTCTTCTCCTCTTTTTTTCTTCTTCCTCTTCTTTTTTTATCCTTGAAGCGTTGTCGAGGCCACCCCAAACCCTAGAGAAGCAGCGTCGAGGCCACCCCAAACCCTAGAGAAGCAGCGTCGAGGCCACTAATTAATATTAGTTGTACGTTTGCCACTAATATATCCATCTTTCATGTTTGAATAATAATTGCCATGTTGTCAATATTTGTAGAAACTATGGACACCGCCCGAGATGAAGTACAAGAAGAGTTGTTGGGGGACATAATCGCATGAGGAAGTGATGCCGTCTTCTTGTTGTTTCTCAACGACACCGATGGTCTGGAAGCAGCTGGCTATGATTATGATGGCTCCGGTTACCTAATGCCGGTGCAAGAAGGAGACCGTGATGACGTCTCCGGTGACCGAACCGAGTCTGGCCAGGTATATATATTAGTTAAGCTTCTGCTGACTAGCTAATTGATGCATTCATTGTTTTGGCATGTACACATATTAATTAATTCTTTGCTCTTTTTTCTATCCCTCCGGATCAAGCACAACTTAGGTAAAGAGACGAGGCCCGAAGAAAAAGTTGAGCTTGGATGAAAAGTTTGAGATCATAGTAATCGCGCCCAACGGCCAACTGATTGAACCCCTCCGGACAAAGAGCGCATTTGTTGCTCAGTGCGGGGTTTTGGTTAGGGACAAGACCCCGATCAGCATCCAGCAATGGTTAAAGCCGGCTCCAGAAGACCCTGAGGTGTCTTATGTCAATGATATGCAGAAAAATGATCTTTGGACTGAGCTGAAGTCAAATTTCACCCTACCGCTAGAGGATGATCCAGAGAAGCCAGTTAAAGAGCAATTAATCAAGTCTTTTGCTCTTAAGAGGATGGCAGAACTATTCAGGAGGTGGAAGAAAGAGCTGGACAAGTTTGTCGAAAATAAAGAGACACTAGAATTTAAGGGCAGATATGAGAAGATCAGAGATCACTGGCCCGCATTTGTGGCCCACAAGACATCGGAAAAGAGTAAGAAGATGTCGGCGACAAACAAGCAAAATGCTGTGAAGAAGAAGCATCACCATTGCACGGGGTCAGGTGGCTACCTCGTAGCCTGGCCTAAGTGGGCCAAGACTAAGAATGATCTGGTTGATAAAGGGATCGAACCAGAGACAATTAACTGGCCAGACCGTTGCCGGACTTGGTTCTTCAGGGCTGGCAGAACCTTGGACCCTGTAACAGGGAAGTGCATTTGGACGAACGATCAAATGGACATACCAGTCAGGAAGCTTCAACAGTATATCGAAGTAGCGCAGCAAGGGACGTTCTTTCTAGACAGAGAAGGATGAGCTCACAATGGCCCTTGGGAATCCTGAGCACCCTGGACCGACACGGGGCACGCTAGGCTCCATTCCGTGGAAGGTTGGGTTTCCGGACGCAGGTGGTTACAAATCCTAGGAGAGGAGGAAAAAATTGCAGCAGACCCAAATGCAGGCGCTGCAAGCAAGGGTACAAGCGATAGAGGAACGAGAAGCAAATCGCAGCAAACATACTACCGAAGCTTCCCCCGAAGCTACCCCGCCATCTCAGCGGAGAAGCAGCATGGCTTCCACCGAGCTGCTTCAGCCGGAGCATGCCTTGACGTCTCCTGCCAGCTATCCCGTGGATGCTATCACGGAGTCTCAAAATTGCCACCTTATGACGCAATGGATGAATTTGAAGGTCAAGGCGGCTGTTGGCTCTATTTGTCCTACTGAACCCGGCGCAACTTTTCACTGCCGGCCGATTCCAGAAGGATATGCTAGGGTGATGGTGGATGAAATAACGGAGGGATTTGAGGACCTCTAGCTTGACCACCCTACCGGTGAAGGGGAGACTAGGCTGGGGTCTGCTCTGAAGACTCCATGCCTATGGCGGAAGGAGCTCATCAACCTTCTGAACTAGACGCCTCCGCCTCCTCCTCCTCCTCCTCCGGCAAGTCAGGGCACTCCGCCTCCTCCACCGCCTCCTCCTCCGGCGAGTCAAGGCACTCCGCCTCCTCCACCGCCTCCTCCTTCGGTGAGTGACAATCAGGGCATTCGACCAGCTCCTTCTCGGGCGCGTGGCGGCACTCCGCCTCCTTCTCCGCCTGCGCCGACGCGCCCGAGCAGCCAGCCTCCTCCTTCTCTGCCTCGTCAGAAAGGGCGGAAGAGACCTGCCGCCGCTCCGGCTGCTCCGGCGCGTCGTAGTCCTTCTCCACCGCCTCGTAAGCAAGTAAAGAAGACAACTGCTCCGTCTGCTCTGCCGGCGTCTAGCAGTACAGCCAGAGGCGGGAGGAAATACAGATTCGGTCCGTCTCTGAAGACTCCACAGAAGTTACCATACGAGAGGACCCCGGAGGAGAACGCCGAGATCGCACGAGAAGAAGTGAGGAACTACTTTGAAGGGGTGAAAGCAAAGAAACATCCACCTCCGGAGGAGAAGGTAGATCCGGTGAAAGCGAAGCGCACTCTGTCTGCCCTGACAAAACCACCCAAGTCTCCGCCGAAAGGAAACTATGAGCGCATTATTGGAAAGCAATTTGCCGAAGCGGAGTGGTTGGGAAGTACTGTCAGTGATCAAAGGCTGAAAGAACGACGAGATGGGAAACAAATTGCCCAGCTCGGCGAACAAGCGAAGCAATCGTGCCCCCCGCTCAAGGTGCCTAGGAACAACGTCGCTAATGATCCGAGGATGGTGCCCGGTTATAGCAATCTTGGCGATTACCTGCCCGACGATGTACATTATGATTTCATGAAGGTGCAGATACAAAGATACGAGTATGGGAAGCCTCTTGTCAAAGATGAAAGATCTCTATCAACGATGATGGGAAGATTGCATCATTTGTACTTGAAAATCTGCAGAGACTCTAGGGAAGGAGTACTTTGTATATGAAAGTTAAAAAGGAGCATGACCTCGTTGGAATTGAACTGTTGCCTGTTCCATTTGAGGAGTTCTTTCAGTTTCTCAATCAATTGGCCCTCGATAAAACAACGGTCACCTGCTACTGTCTGTAAGTAGTACTACTTCTATTATTAAGTCTCACTATATAGCTTAGCTCTTTCATTGCATGTATTTATAATCATCCTCACTATATTATGCAGATTGAAGATCGCCGAATTGAAGAAAAGACAAGTCGGTGATATTGGGTTCATTAACACATATCTGATAGATGCAACTTAGGTTAAATTTCATGCCGCAGATACCTAGGCCAACTTGCTACGATCGTTGGTAATAAATGAAAACAAAGATATAATACTCTTTCCTTACAACTTCAAGTGAGTGTTACTGTCTTGTGCGTATTCGGTTTCCCTTATATATTAGTCAAGGTTATAGTAATGTAATTGATGAGTTATGCATGCGTGTGCAATTACCACTATATTCTCCTAGAGATTAAGCTTGAACAGGGACTAGTAATCGTCTTAGACTCAAGACGAAAAGATCCCCAAGACTATGCGGACATGACTCAAATGCTCGAGAAGTAAGTTAAATCGATCATTATCCACCATATCAGCAACTTTATTCATTTCTTGATATATCAAGTAATTGTTTTCTTTGTCTGGCAGGGTTTGGAAAGAATTCTCCAAAAAAGCTCCAGGACTCCCGAAGAAGCTGCAATTTAGACACCCGAAAGTAAGTACTATAGTAGCATGTTCCGCGCATCTCCTATTGATTCAAGCGCTAGTTTCATCAATACCATTTTGGCATTCTTGCTTATCAGTTTGATTGACCTCTATTTCTTGTAAAGTAGTTGTGGCAGGAACAAGGGAATGATTTCTGTGGATACTACGTTTGCGAGTCCATCCGCCACACGACCTGTGAGCGGGGCTACACTGACGAACAATATGAAGTACGCAAATAACAACATTCACAATTTTATTTTATTACCATCATTTGTGTTGAGTTTCATTCATTCATATATATATATGTATTGACCCCCTTCTTCAAATTAGATGTTTCGGAAGCGGGATGAACTCCTAGCACTAGCTC
Source organism: Triticum dicoccoides (assembly GCF_002162155.2). Classification (NCBI taxonomy): domain Eukaryota; kingdom Viridiplantae; phylum Streptophyta; class Magnoliopsida; order Poales; family Poaceae; genus Triticum; species Triticum dicoccoides. The sequence goes on along the minus strand of NC_041388.1, from coordinate 456,309,710 downwards.
GCATGCGAGCAATTCAAGAGGAATTGGCGGCATTCTTTCTTGACCACGTGATCACTGAAGACGGAGAATACTATGTGGACCATGAGTCTGTAATTGTATATATGTAGCCGGTAGTGTCGGATAGATATACGAGAACTTGTTGTTCGGCCAATCTCTTGAAGAAGGAGAGGTGGTCGATATCACTTCTCTCTGTATGCATATATGTTCAGGACGATCTTTTGTTTCCTTCGTTTGCTTACTAGCTAGCTAGCATGTCTAGTCCTCTCTATATGTATGTATAGTACGTAGCGTCGACCAAGCACGGACATAAGAGAGGACACTTCTCTCTATTAATTATAGCTAGATAACACAATATATGAAACACCTAAATTAACCCCCAAAACCCCCAAACCCCCCCCCCACTTAATAAAAACCCCCAGCCACAAAAATGCTGACGCGTGGATGCCTATTGGTCCCGGTTGGTGCCACCAACCGGGACCAAAGCGTCTCCTGCCTGGGCTCCACGCACAGGCCACGTGGAGCCCATCTGTCCCAGTTCTGGATTGAACCCGGACTAAAGGGCCAGGGCATTAGTACCGACCCTTTAGTCCCGGTTCAGGAACCGGGACAACAGGCCCTTACGAACCGGGACAACAGGCCCTTTTTCTACCAGTGAATGTGCATGACATGAGAACATAACTTTTTATTCAATTGAAACTGAAATCAACATAGAGAAGGTTACAACATCAAACTAGTTAAAGAAACAGGTTTAAAACATACCTGTTGCGCCATTGGAGTTTCAATTCCACCCTTCAAATTTGAAAATAGTTGGTATGGGTAAATATAGTAATGCAAGAGCAAAGGAGTATGAACCATAGCTACAGAACCTGACCTTAGAACAAATCTTCTTCTCCTTTAAGCGTTGAGTTGGGATTCGGAGTGGTGGTCCTCGTGCTTTGGGCACTGCAGTTCCCTTACTAACTGCTCGTGTTTGGGTGCTCTGTGGTCGAGACGGTGTTGTGTCAACTGGAACTGGGTTACTATCTGCCGGGATTGGGGTTAGAAGGGGTGTAGCTGGTTCTCTGTCCAACTAGGTAGGGGTACAATCTACGAGAGTCTGGATTATGTGTGGTGGATCTGGTCCTTGGGCAAGTACAACCATGGTTCTATCTGCATCAACTGGTAGCACTATCTTTTCTGAAGACCGTGTTGTTACTCCCTTAGATACTGCCAACACGCTCTCCAATTCAAATGGCTGATAAACAAGAAAATTAATTGATAGTATAGACATTGTATGATAGACAGGTGCAATGGATAGTGGGGAATGAACGAGGGCATGAAATAATTCATATTTATGTTGTCTAACCAAACAGGATAGCATGACACAATTTCACATATATGATGGCTAACTAAACAGGATAGCATGACACAATTTCACATTATGGTGGCTAACTAAAAAAGATGGAAAGACATAGTTCAAAATATGAGACTATGTAAATAGGATGACATGACATAACTATATAATGTGTTTATTAAATAGGTTGGCATGCCATAATTCACATACATTCACGGATAGAATGCCATAATTCAAAATATGATAACTGTAACACTAAACAGGATGAGATGATATAACTATATGATGTCTTTATTAAATGGGTTTCCATGCCATAATTCAGCTAGATGATGTGTATGTACTATGTAAACATGATGGCATGATATAATTCAAATATATGATTTATATAGTAAGCAAGTAAGTAGATGGCAATCCATATTTGATGTAAAAACTAAGCAATGCAAGACAACAAGCATGACATGCGTAATATAACCCTGCCAAGTTTGAGCATAGACCTCAGGGGGGAAATAGGACTGGTCATGAATCTATGAATCCTCCTCTGAGGAGCTCTCTGTAACCAGCAAGATGTCTGCTTCAGCAGGTAGCATTGTCTGCTCTGAATACCTTATTTTCACTCCAGATACTTCCATCACCGCTTCAAATGGCTGATGCACAGGAAAAGTAGTTGAATATACAAACGTTGTCAACAAATGGAACACATAATACAAAAAAATGATAGCATGATATAATTCACATACATGATGATTGGCTAAACAGCATGGCATTGCATAATTCACATATATAATGCCTTTGCAACAAGATAGCATTGTATAATTCACATATATAATGTCTTGCAATAAGATGGCAATGCATAATTCACATATATGGTAATTAGACACTGAACAGGTGGCATTCACACAAAGCATGTATAAACAAATCAAATGACATAGCAATGCGAGACACCATACGCACGATATGAGCAACATAACCGTGCCAAGTTAGAGCATACACCTCCGGGGGGAATAGGACTGATCATCTGTCTCTGAATCCTCCTCTGAAGAGCTATCCGTAACCAGCGAGATATGCGCTTCGTCAGATAGCATAGTATGCTCTGAAGACCTTGTTTTCACTCTAGAATTTGCCATCACCGCGATAAATGGTTGATGCACACGAAGAGCAGTTGAATGTACTAACATTGTTGACAAATGTAATATGTAACGAAAAAAAGGATGGCCTGATATAATTTACATATAAGATGACGTGCTAAGCAGGATGGCATTGCAAAATTCACATATATGATGCCTGGCTAAACAAGATGGCGTTGCATAATTCACAAAAACGATGAATAAACTAAATAGATGGCATTCGCACAAAGGATGTCTAAACTAAGCAGATGACATATTTGATGTATAAAGTAAGCAATGCAAGACACCATATGCATGATATAACCAACGTCAGCATGCCAAGTTAGAGAGAAGACCTCAGGGGGTAAATAGGTGTTGTCTTCTCCTTCTGAATCCCCCTCAGAACAGATATACTCCTCTCTATTACAATCCGAAATGCATGGAGGGGGGCTGCCTTTGCGCCTACCATGGAGCAACGTCTACATGAAATTTTATTGCCACGCAAGGCTCATCTCTTTTGCTCTACATGTTCAGTTCCATTGTTTACAATAACTGTCATGCATAGGAATAAAACATAGAGAGATTATGTAAGGAGTGCATGCAGAAATCCAGATGATGGTAGCAACTTGTGGATAGACCCAAAACCAATAATAGCATGCAGATAATGGCTTCAGTTAAAAAATACAGATAATGGCTTCTTTACTGTTTGTTTCCCACCCAACATGAAACTCATAGTAGACACCGGAGATTAATCAGATAGTAGATAGATACTATTGATAGCGGCCCCGATATGTACCCCACAACCATTTAAAAACTCAAGTTTGACCATTAGTTTGGAGCTGACTCAGAGTCTAATCGGTGAACAGGACAATAAAGTAGCACGTAATATTAATCGATGCATAACGTAAGCAGACACGAAAGAGTGCGACCTCTCTTGCGGATCCGTGTAGTCCTCGAGGTCATCTGCTCGGTTGATGATGGTAATGCGGTTTTCATGGCTGCCAGCGATGGCGAAGAAGATTTGAGGCAGCAAAAGACAGTCTGGAGGCCGGATCCCTGCTGTGCTGGACCCTTCTGTCGTTGGAGCAGCTGAGCTGGGGTGGACAATGGTGCAGTAGGAGCGGGACAAACCACGCAAGGTTTTCCTTCACAACTATCTGTAAGAGAAGTAATTTTGTAAGGGCTCATTTGAATTGGAGGATTCCAACAATGCATGGATAGGAAATAGATAGGAATAGGATAGGAATGCGCGTGCAAAATAGAGAATTAAAAAACACATGTTTTCTGCCAATCTGGGTGTTTGATTCACAACAATTGGAAGATCACAGGATGCAAAGAAGCATGGTGAGATTAAGTCAAACCACAAGAAAATGTACGGTTATAATGCTATTATGCTACTATATCTCTTAGTCTTGTGCTTCATGAATAGGAATTTGAAAAGGACGACAAGTGAAAATTAAAATTCCTACGTTTTTTCTTCCAAGGAGACACTAAAGGAACAAATCCGTGTGCTTAGTGGACAATATATATAACATGTAGAGTAAAAAAGAGATGCAACAAGTGTACAACATCTTTGGCGAAGCCATGTCGATCTCAGCGTGAATGGGTTGGCCGGTAAGGATGCTCCGGCTGACTTTGCTGTCGGAGGAGGGCAATAAGATCTTAGGCGTCTGGAGATCGAGCCCGAGGTACTGCTCCGCTGTGATGGAGGGTTTCGTCGTTGGAGCAACTCCGGTGAGTTGTACGACGCCGAGGCTGAAAGAGGACAAGAGAGACAACGAACGACGTTAACCTGACTGGATTTCTAATAGCATCTCCAATACATGACGTAAAATACATAATCACAAAGTGCTACATGTAAAATACATCAGCCACTCATCTCTGAACTTAACTGTCGAAACTGAACTTAACTGTCGTAACTGAACTTAAGTGTCGAAACTGAATTTTGCTGTCGAAACTGAATTTTGCTATCGAAACTGAACGCACTAGCAAGGTGAGGCTACACATCGGTCGACTGACTTTTTCATCTCTGGTCAGTCGATTTTGCAGCCGTTGGATGCGAAATCAAGGGCCTGCGGTTCATCTTCAACCTCCACCCCCGTGAGCCACCAGCCACCACCGACCAAACAGCAGCCCCCCGCCGCCCATGGCCGGCGGTGCGCCGCCCCGAAAACACTCCCCACCGCCGGTCCGCCGCCGCCCCGGCCATCCCTCTAGGCCCCCCTGTGCCGAGCTTTTTCTCCAGCGATCCCCACACCACCGCCCCGCCAACGCCCCACCACCGCCGGTGACCACCGCCCCCATCCTGAACCCTAAGAGAGATAGTGGGGTACCTCTCCGGCGAGCCCCCCTCCCCGCTGAAGTTGGTTCTTCCTTCACCT
>NC_041388.1:456296971-456304466 GCF_002162155.2 Triticum dicoccoides | reverse complement strand
CCCCCTGAAAATCGACTGACCCAAAAGTCGATTCAGTCGACTGAAGTGTAGCTGAATCAGAGTAGCATCACAAGCAAGAGCAAGAGCGAGAGTAGTAGCGCGAGCAATAGCAATAGCAAGAGCAGACCAGGCAGGGGACCGAGAGCAAGAGCAGAGCAGCAGCGCGAGCGAGAGCTAAAGCAGCAACAGCTCCTACTGATGTGGACGTCGCGGCCGAGGGAGCGACGCCGTGGAGGAAGTGGCCGGTGATGAAGCCATGTACCTAGGGTAGGGGCACGGACCTGTCCAAAAAGACCTACCCTAGGACATCCCTAGAAGAAGTCACCTTTCAATCGACTTGAAGGTATCCCACTCGACGGGTTCAAGACACTCGACCAAGAAGCTATCACTCGACCATGAAGCCAACCACTCGACCGCCAGGAGACCTAAAGTCACTCCGCAGGCAAATGGTCGGCTATTAAGTAGTCTTTATGGTCATTATAGCACTTTATTTAGGGGCGTTACCAGTAACGCCCAACCATAAATGTACCTTAAACCCTGCATTACTAAGGGCAGGAGGGGGCCCGCGAACTCTATATAAGCCACCCCCCTCCTCAGTATGAAGGGTTCGCACCCCTGTTATTCACACGCCAGTAATCCAGTCGACCGCCTCCGGGCACCGAGACGTAGGGATGTTACTTCCTCCGCGAAGGGCCTGAACTCGTACATCTTGGTGTGTTTACAACTTCCCAATTGCTGAGATCTAGCCTTTCCATACATAACCCCCTACATCACTGTCAGAGTTAGAACCACGACAGTTGGCGCCCACCTTGGGGCCGGAATCTTAGCACCTGATTGGAGAAGTTGCGATTTTTCCGATCCCTTTGATCATGGTTTCGTGCGGAGTTTTGGTGGAGGGCCGCGAGATCTGCCTCGGCGCGCTCACGTTCATCGCCGACGACTCCGCCTGGCTTCAGGAGGCGCCACTCGACATCGACGCGCTCCCCGTCCGCGGTGCGACACATTTCCGCGCATGCGTTCGTGGTGTCCTCCTGCGGCAGCCGTCGACCCAGTATCGGTCAGCCCCCGTATCGTCTCCCCGCTCTGTCTCCCACCGGCGCAAGCGCTCCGGTCGGTCGAGACTTCAGAGGTGGGTGAGGCATGTCGTGGGTCGCTAGTCGGCCGCCCCGCAAGTCGGGGCAATCGAGCCCGACGAATCCCTTTGCGACCTGTTCGACTGGCTCCGCGGAGACCGCCTCCGAGTGCGACAGCAGCGACCCAGCGGCTGAGATCCTGGCGGTCGATGGAACGCACAGTCCTCCCGGTTTCCCTCGCGCTGATAGAGGCACGGGTGCGGGCGACCCGTCGCATCCCCACGATGAGTATCTCCCTGAACCTCTCACGTCATTACAGCGAGAGGAGCTTCGCCGCCGTAACACGGACGCACTCCGCACTCCTATCGTCGGAGAGTCCCCCGAGGCCCGGGCCTTGGAGGACGTGCGCTTGGCTAATTTGGCCGAGCGCACTCGACTGGAGAATCTCCAGCGAGCACTCGACGAGCAAGCACGTCAGCGGGCTCCCGAGTCTAGTCGACGCCAGCTCTTCCCGCCGATGTAGGTATACCGAACCCCAGTTCAGAATTTGGCCGCCGCGGCCCGTATAGCAGAATCGATTCAGACCTCCTAGTCGGAGGCTGGCAGGGGCTTGTTACAGATCAGAGCATTGCTCCGGGCGGCGGGAAACCAGAATTCTGCTGTTTCTCAGTCGCGGAATAGGATCCACAGTCGATCCGTTGCAACAGATACAGTCCAGTCGGCTCACAGCCCGCGGTCGCCCCCGAGGCGTGAGGGACGTGGCGACCAGCATGATCAGTACAGAAGGAATGAGCAGTATGATCACCGATCCGATCGTGATGATCGACGTCGAGTGCCAACCCCTCCCCCGAGGAGTGGGTCATATGCACCTCGACATCGAGATGACAGGCGCCCTCATAGCGTTGGGCAGAGGATTCCCGTCGACCCCAGGGACCCAGGCTTTGACGCAGATCTGTCCTCGTTCAAGGCTTGGTTGACAGGAACAGGGCTCATCGGGAAGGCCAGAACAGAGATGCGCCCTCCAGCAGCAGAATACGTGTTTCAGGGCCAGAGTGTTTCAGTCGAGCCATCAGGGCCGCGGTGATTCCTCCCAACTTTCGGTTGGCGACTGGAGTCAGCAAGTTCACCGGTGAGTCTAAGCCTGACACTTGGCTCGAAGATTACCGAGTGGCTGTACAGATTGGCGGTGGCAATGATGAGGTGGCTATGAAGCATTTGCCTCTCCTGTTAGAGGGCTCGGCCAGAGCGTGGCTGGATCAGTTAGCACCCAGCAGCATCTACACTTCGGAGGATCTCTCTCGAGTGTTTGTCACAACCTTTGAGGGAACATGCAAGCGACCCGCAGGCCTTACAGAATTGCGGTCTTGCGTGCAAAAGCCGAGTGAAACTCTGAGGGATTACATCCAGAGGTGGATCACTTTGCATCACACAGTTGAGAATGTACCGGATCACCAAGCAGTTTGTGCCTTTAAAGACGACGTCAAGAACAGAGAGTTGAACCTGAAGTTCGGTCGGACCGGAGAAATGTCCCTGAACCAGATGATGGAAATTGCCACCAAATACGCTAACGGAGAAGATGAAGATCGACTCCGGAGTGGCAAGCAGAAAGCAGTCGCCCAGGAAACCAGAGGCAATTCCAGTCGGAAGCAGAAGCGGAAGGCCGAGCCAGCCGCCCCTGGGGAGGCCCTGGCCGCAACCCAGGGAAATTTCAAGGGAAAACCCAAAGGCCCCTGGAAGCCCAAGAAAGTCAAGGATCAAGATGGAAATGATGTTTTGGATCTCCCATGTCACATCCACACCAATAAAGATGAAGAGGGTAATTTTATTTACCCAAAGCATACCACTCGACAGTGTCGGCTCGTGATCCAGCAGTTTCAGGGCAAACAGTCCAAAGATAAGGAAAAAGAGTCGGACAGAGTTGAGGACAAGGAAGATAGTGATGATGGATACCCCCAAATCAATTCCACCCTGATGATTTTTGCTGATGTTGAAAGCAAAAGTCGACTGAAAGTCATTAACCGTGAGGTGAATATGGTTGCTCCGGCGACACCCAGTAATCTGAAGTGGTCTCAGACTACCATCACATTCGACCGGTCCGATCACCCTACGCACATTGCCACCCCTGGGAGGCAAGCTTTGGTGGTCGACCCAGTTGTCGAAGGCACTCGACTGACCAAAGTCCTGATGGATGGTGGCAGTGGCCTGAACATATTGTATGCTAAAACATTGAAAGGGATGGGCATTCCGATGTCCAGGCTTAGTGCTAGCAACATGAGCTTCCATGGAGTCATTCCTGGAAACAAAGCCGAGTCACTCGGCCAGATTGCTCTCGACGTGGTTTTCGGTGATTCAAAGAATTACCGCAGGGAAAAGTTGACATTTGAGGTTGTGGACTTCCAAAGTGCTTATCATGCTATTCTAGGCCGGCCAGCTATGCACGCTTCATGGCTCGACCATGCTACGTGTATCTCAAGTTGAAGATGCCCGGCCCCAGAGGTGTGATCACCGTTACCGGCAATCGGAAGAAAGCAGAAGAGTGTTTTCAGAAAGGATCGAAGATTGCTGACGCTCAGATGGCAGTTGTTGAGCTACAAGAGTACCAGAAGACTGCTGATCCGAGTGAATTGCTACGAGCCAAGAAGCCGTCTTCAGAATCTGCTTTTCAGTCGTCCGGTGAAACTAAGCCAGCTCACATTCACCCGATCGACCCCGACGCTGCCCCGACTCACATCTCGATGACGCTCGACTCCAAATAGGAAGAAGCGATCATCCAGTTCCTCCGTGAGAACTGGGACGTCTTCTCAGGGAAGCCTTCTGACATGCCTGGAGTTCCCAGGGGGCTGGCTGAGCACCGTCTACGAGTCGACCCGAAGTTCAAGCCTGTGAAAGAACATCTTCGATGGTCCTCTGTCCAGAAGAGTAAAGCTATTGGCGAGGAGGTGGCTCGGCTCTTAGCAACGGAGTTCATCTGAGAGATTTACCACTCCGAGTGGCTCGCCAATGTAGTCATGGTCCCCAAAAAGGACAAGTCACTTCGCATGTGCATTGACTTTAAACACATCAATCGGTCCTGCCCGAAAGATCATTTCCCTCTCCCCCGCATCGACCAAGTAGTGGACTCGACCGCGGGGTGTGAGCGTTTGTCTTTTCTAGATGCTTATTCAGGGTACCATCAGATCCGTCTGTATGGACCCGACGAGATCAAAACGGCTTTCATCACCCCATTTGGGTGCTTCTGTTATGTCACCATGCCCTTCGGCCTCAAGAATGCTGGAGCCACGTTCATGAGGATGATTCAGAAGTGTTTACTCACTCAGATCAGTCGGAACGTAGAACCAGACATGGACGATATTGTGGTTAAGTCACGGAAAGGTTCCGACCTACTGACTGACCTTGCTGAAACCTTTGCTAACCTCAGGGGATACGATATCAAGCTCAATCCATCAAAGTGCACATTCGGAGTTCCAGGTGGAAAGTTACTCGGTTTTCTCGTTTCCGAACGAGGAATCGACGCCAATCTCGAGAAAGTTGGCACCATACTCCGGATGAAGCGCCATGTGCGTGTACACGATGTCCAGAAACATACAGGTTGCTTGGCCGCTCTAAGTCGATTCATTTCTCGTCTCGGTGAAAAGGCGTTGCCTCTTTACCGACTGATGAAGAAGTCTGACAAGTTCGAGTGGACTCCATAAGCTGACGCAGCGTTTGCAGAGCTCAAAGCTCTGCTCTCCACCCAGCCGGTGCTTGCTGCCCCAATCAGTAAAGAGCCTCTGCTGCTGTACATTGCGGCCATGGGACAAGTTGTCAGTACAGTACTCACGGTCAAGCGGGAAGAAGAAGGAAAGGCCTTCAGAGTTCAGCGCCCAGTATATTATGTGTCTGAAGTTTTGACCCCTTCGAAGCAAAGATATCCCCATTACCAGAAGCTTGTATATGGGATCTACATGACCATGAAGAAGGTTGCACACTACTTCTCTGACCATTCCATTACAGTCATTAGCGACGCTCCACTGTCAGAGATCTTGCACAACAGAGATGCAACTGGTCGAGTGGCTAAGTGGGCGATTGAACTCCTCCCCCTAGATATCAAGTTTGAAGCAAAGAAGGCTATCAAGTCCCAAGCAATTGCAGATTTCGTCGCTGAGTGGATTGAACGGCAACTCCCGACTCAAGTTCACTCGGAGCATTGGACCATGTTCTTCGATGGATCTAAGATGTTGAATGGTTCCGGTGCTGGGGTAGTATTGGTCTCCCCCCGAGGAGATAAGCTCAGATACGTTCTCCAGATTCACTTCGATTCCACCAACAATGAATCAGAATATTAAGCACTCTTGTACGGGTTGCGCATGGCCATTTCACTCGGCGTCCGGCGCCTCATGGTCTACAGCGACTCAGATTTGGTGGTTAATCAGGTGATGAAGGAGTGGGACGTCAGAAGCCCAGCTATGACTGGCTATTGCAACACAGTAAGAGAGCTAGAAAAGAAATTCGAGGGGTTAGAGCTTCATCACATCCCCCGACTGAAAAATCAAGTAGCAGATGATCTGGCAAAGATAGGCTCCAAGAGAGAAGCCATTCCCAGCAATGTGTTTTTGGAGCACATCCGCTCGCCGTCAGTCCAGGAGGATCCCTTCGCAGAAGAAGCCCCGCAACCGAAAAGTGCCACAGATCCGACTGAAGTCGAAATTCATGCTGTGGTCAACCTAGTCATGGAGGTCTTGGCTATCACTCCTGACTGGACGGTACCATACATCACGTATATCTTGAGGAAAGAACTCCCGGAGGACGAGGAAGAGGCTCGACAGATCGTCCGCCGATCCAAGGCCTTCACAATCATAAAGGGACAGTTGTATAGGGAAAGCGCGACTGGAATTGGTCAGAAATGCATAACACCAGAAGAGGGTCAAATGATCCTTAATGATATCCAGTCGGGGACCTGTGGTCACCAAGCGTCATCTCGGACCATTGTGGCTAAAGCATACCGAGCAGGATTTTACTGGCCAAGAGCAAATGAGATGGCAAAAGAGATAGTCGACAAGTGTGGAGGTTGCCAGTTCTACTCCAACATGTCACACAAGCCTGCATCAGCCCTGAAGACCATTCCACTCGTCTGGCCCTTTGCTGTCTGAGGACTAGACATGGTCGGTCCACTGAGAACAGGCAGGAGCGGATTCACGCATGTGCTTGTGGCAGTCGACAAGTTCACCAAATGGATTGAAGCCAAGCCTATCAAGAATCTCGATGCTTGCACTGCTATCAGTTTCGTCAGAGGGCTGACGTTCAGATATGGGGTCCCGCATAGCATCATCACCGACAATGGGTCAAACTTCGATTCAGACAAGTTCAGAGCTTTTTGCGCCTCTCAAGGCACGCGAGTCGACTACGCGTCGGTCGCGCATCCTCAGTCGAATGGACAAGCTGAAAGAGAAAATGGTCTGATTCTCAAAGGATTGAAGCCTCAATTGATGCGTGATCTCAAGCACGCAGCAGGTGCTTGGGTCGACGAACTTCCGTCGGTTTTGTGGGGGCTGAGGACCACCCCGAACCGATCGACCGGAAGAACGCCATTTTTTCTGATTTACGGAGCCGAAGCCGTCCTACCGAGTGATCTACTTCACAACGCCCCCAGAGTCGAGCTTTATAACGAAGACAAAGCAGAGCAAGCCCGGCAAGACACAGTCGACCTCCTAGAGGAGGAGAGGGAAATGGCTATGATCAGATCGACCATCTATCAGCAAGACTTGCGTCGATTCCATGCCAGAAATGTGAAGAGCAGAGCCTTCCAGGAAGGAGATTTGGTCCTCCGAGTGGATCAACAGAAACCACACAAACTTGCTATTACTTGGGAAGGTCCCTTCATCGTCAGCAGAGTCCTCCAAAGTGGAGCATATCACCTGTACAATGTTGATCACCAGACCGACGAGCCACGAGCTTGGAATGCGGAACTACTCCGCCCCTTTTACACTTGAGTTCTCCCTTGGATGAGATGTAATAAGAAAAAATTTCTGCAGTTCATTTTTATCAAAGACAAGAGTGTCCCAATAATCGTTGTCACTTTTGTTTGCATACGAAATCCACCAGTGGGTGACTTAGCCGCGAATCCGTTTCGCCTAAGTTTAAAAAATCCTACCGAGTGGAGAGTAATCCTCCCACTCGGGGGCTTAGCTGCAGTCCAGTACTCGCCTAAGTTCTCCCACTAAGAGACTTAGCTGTAGTTAGGCACTCACCTAAGTTTGAAAAAATCCTACCGAGTGGAGAGCAAACCTCCCACTCGGGGCTTAGCTGCAGTCCAGTACTCGCCTAAGTTCTCCCACTTAGAGACTTAGCTGCAGTCAGGCACTCGCCTAAGTTTGAAAAAATCCTACCGAGTGGAGAGCAAACCTCCCACTCGGGGGCTTAGCTGCAGTCCAGTACTCGCCTAA
>NC_041388.1:456266173-456296298 GCF_002162155.2 Triticum dicoccoides | reverse complement strand
CTCGGGGGCTTAGCTGCAGTCCAGCACTCGCCTAAGTTCTCTCACTTAGAGACTTAGCTGCAGTCCGGCACTCCCCTAAGTTTGAAAAAATCCTACCGAGTGGAGAGCGATCCTCCCACTCGGGGGCTTAGCTGCAGTCTAGCACTCGCCTAAGTTCTCTCACTTAGAGACTTAGCTACAGTCCGGCACTCGCCTAAGTTTGAAAAAATCCTACTGTGTGGAGAGCGATCCTCCCACTCGGGGGCTTAGCTGCAGCCCAACACTCGCCTAAGTGTTTAAAAATCCTACCGAGTGGAGAACAAACCTCTCACTCGGAGGCTTAGCTGCAACCCAGTGCTCGCCTAAGTACAAGACACAACCCAATCCATGAGTCGACTGCTACCTTCCCCTTCGGAGCTGCGCCGCAAATACAAGGTCATTCCGAGTGAAGATCAAGATCCACTCGACGAATCAAACCATGAAGATATTCAACGAGAAATCAAGATCAGATAAAGCCTCAAAGGTCCCAGACCTCAGGCCAAAGTAATCGAGCCCTCAGCTCGACGGAGTTTAACGGTTACAAAATCCACTCGGTATTCCGAGGCAAATTTAAAGTGGAGCTTAAAAGTTTTTCACTCCTCAGGTGGAGGACTGGAAGGGGCGATGAACTCGGCCAAGTCGATCCCGTCTGCAATACGGGTGGCAGCAGCGATGAAAGTCTCCATGAAATCTTGAAAGTTGTGCTTCCTGGTATTGGCAACTTGGATGGCGGTCAGCTTCTCTTCTCGCGCCTCCTTGCAATGGACGCGGACCAGAGACAGAGCCACATCAGCGCCACACCGAGCAGAAGACTTCTTCCACTCCTGCACTCGGTCAGGGATTCCGTTAAGTCGAGTCATCAGAGACTCGAGATCGTTTTGGAGCATAGCCTCTGGCCAAAGTGCCGGGTCGATCCGTGACATGGCAACCTTCAGTCGAGCCAAGTAGTCCACGACGCCGTCAATGCGAGATTCCAGTCGGAGCAGATTCATGGCAGCTTCATCTTTCATGGGAGAGTTGATTGGATCCAAACCTGTTTCAATCCGCCCAGTCTCCTCTTCAAAGTTCTGGCAAAGCTCTGCATACACGATCCAAGGATAATTCAATTTTCATAGACTGAGTCGACACAAAAAAAACCCAGTCGGAACTGAATGTGCACCTTCAAGCTTGATGTACAACTTCTTGGCGAGGCTTCTCAAGTAGCTCTCCAGGTCGTCCCTCCTGCGAGCGATGCCTTCCATCTTCTCGTTCAGGGTGAGGTTATCCTTCTTCCAACGTGAACACTCCTTGTTGGCTTCATTCAGAGCGGTCTTCAGCTTGGTATTCTCTTCTTCTAAGTGGTCGACCGAAGCCAGCTTCTGTACGGCCAGAGCGGTCTTGTCATCAGCCTCCTTACAGGCAGCAGCCAAGTCCTAATCCTTCTTCGCCAGAGCTTCGTTCAGTTTTTCTGTGAAGAAATGATGATTGAATCGGAAATAGCAGAAGGATACTCAAGCCTAAAAGCTAACTAGTCGACAAAATCGTCTTACCCGCGGCACCGTCTCTGACCTTCTGCAACTTTGTTCTGGCCAGCTCCAGATCAAGGTTCAGTTGAATCTGCTGCTTCTCCAAGTCAGCTAAGCGGGCTCCAAGATCGCAAGATTTCTGAAGTCAAAGGGGAGAAGTTATCATTACAGACGATGAGATGAGAGTCCCACCTCTCCTCCCTCCGGCGCCCTAGGCTCTCCAGCGATCTTCCTCCTCAGCCAGTAAATTTGGTTTTCTCTCCACCCATCTTCTCCGGCGCTCTCTGATCTACCACCCTATACCCATCTCACATGGGTTCTCATGGTGGATCCACCTTGGATCTGGATTTCTCCAAAGGAGTGGCTTTTGCGGACGAGGTTTTTAGATCTTGTGGGAAAACCATTCATCCCTCGGATGACACGAACCATTTTATTATGGTTGTGTCTTTTAGCAGACATAGATTCCGTCTTGATGAGGATTCGGTGGCGGCGGCATTGGAATGTGCAACTGGAGGATCTGCAATCGATCTATCTGTGCAACTCATTGCGGACAAGGTATTCTCATTTATGGTATCTTGCAAACGTGTTGGCATGTTTATTCTCCATTTGCGATCTTTCGCGTGCCCGCAATTCAAATGTTACTTCCACCTGTGGGGAAATGGCGGCCCTAATTGGAAATGTGAATTTACTATTTAGAAGAAAGAGTGTGATGCGGAGTGGATTATCATCAGTCCCTCTAAGAGGCGTGCTTCTATTGGTTTGCTTACTATGCATAAGCCGCCTTCCAAATCTGCATTACGTTCGGGTTCTAGGCCTCCGAGGAACATTTCTTTCGCTACTTTCCAACAGTACGATGCTTGCAAGGGATACTCTTATCCTGCTTTGCCAGGTCTTGCTGATCTGGTTTCAGATGATGGGTATGCCTTGTTGCCTCGTGAGAGAGTCATCGTGCCTCCACCGCCGGTGACTGAACTCCGATGGACGGTGGTAGAACCACCCATTATTTTCGGAACAGTCAACGTCCAAGCTATTTCCTTGGCTGCGATTTCTAATCCAGCCATTCCGGACGTGAATCTGCATGTGCATGGGAAGGAACGGGCTGGTCCGGCTGCGGCCCAGGTGACCTCTTCATCTCAGCTTAATACCCAGCCCCAGGAGGTTTCCCCGGTCCAGTTTGATTTGTCCCAAGCTGCATCCAGATCTCAATCTACCCCTCCACCTGTTATTGGAAATGAGGAGTTTATTACTCCGAGGGCATCGGAATCACCTGTTGATTATGACAGGTTTAATGATTTTGTAGATGACATGGTTTTCAAAGTATGGAAATGTCAAAACTGTTTGTCCATGAGGCATTTATCCAGCCCGTGCACCGGCAAGGTTAGGTGCCGTAGATGCTTTCGGTTGGGTCACCGGGCAAAGGGCTGTTCAGATTCTAGTCTATCTCCCTCTTACAGGTGGGTCCCACGGAGCAAATCCATCGTATCTAACCGGTCTACTAGTTTATTGGAGCGGGACTCCTCGATTTCTCCCATAGCTAGCCCGGAGAGGTCTATGCCCAGTCCCATCAAGCCTGCTACCCCGTCCATCCCACCATTACCAGTTGAGCCACCGCCCACAACGCCTCTGCCGCCCATCTCACCACCGCCCTCAATCGTCTCGACTCCGGCATTGGATCACCCCTCCCCAGCTCCTGGAATGGCCAACTTCCCGCTGGACCCCATGGATTTCCTCCCACATGGCTTCGACATCATTGATGGAGGGGAGCTGCGCCTGCCTCGCACTTTCTTTGCGCCGGCGGTGGCTCCGGATGACAGCATGAGCAGTATGCCATCGCCATCGTTGAGCCGGCTCCACTACCTGAAGAAGTTGCCATCTTCCGGAACATGGTCAGTGATTTTGTCGTCAATAACCTGCAGAGAGCTGTGTTGGATGCCCAGCCGTGGATCCAAGGGGTTGGTTTGTTTAGATTGCGTAGTGCTCTGGCCCGCCAAGCATTAGTGGATCATCCTCCTTTTGACTTGGGCAATGATAGATTTGTCAGGTTTATTCTGCATGATGAAGGTATCAACTACAGAGCTACACAGGGTTTTAGAAGGGGATGGGTTATGCTGCTAGGCGTTCCTTTGGACTATAGGCGCTCTCAATATCTTGCAGATGTTATGAGTACTTTTGGTCGCTTCCACCATTGGCACCAGGATGATCCGATGATGGTCTGATCATTGGTCTATGTGTCTTTTCTTGCACCGACTATGGTTCCGAGATCAGTGACATACAGAGAATTTGCAGACTTTGGAGGGGTTCGGATCTCTTGGTCTGCACCAGTTTATATTTTATCTGCGGACTTTGCTGATATCCTACCTGCTGATGAGGACCCAATGCCCTTCAATGGCAATCCCCACCCTCTACCTGGCAACATGCAGTTCAACAACCATAACTGGGTCTTGCCTGAGTTCCCAGAACTGGGCTGGAACGATGTGCCTGCACCTGACAATGGGCAGCCATAGAATGAGCCCCCACAGTTTCAGGAAGTCTTGCAGCAGGATAATGTTGAGGAAGTTCAGTCTCAGGAATCCATCGTGCTCCAGCTTTCTGAGGATTCAGTTAACAATGTGAATGATGCTGCTGAAATGGCTGTTCGCCAACACCCAATGGAACTGCAGCAGCCTCCTCTGATGATTGGACAAGTTCTTACTACTTTTCGGCCTGTTCTGCCCCCTGTCATGCAATGGAAACGTACTTTTGAGAAGGTATTGCCGCTTATGGGGATCTCTGATATCCCAAAGTTTAGCTTCCGATCTGATCTTGGTGCTTTTCTGAACAAGCAGTCATGGGCGACTCTTTTCAACACTCCATCCCCAAAATTACAGTTTCTGCCTGCATCTGTTTCTGTGACTCGGTCTATGAAAGTGACACCTGTTAAACGGCCGGTAGCTCGAGCCCTTGAGTTTACGGTTGTTTCTAAAGTTACTCTGAAGCGTGGGAGAAACCCCAAGGCCTCTCGAGTTATGGTGGATTCTGAGGTCAGGCGCAGTGCTCGTCTTAGTGCGATGCGAGATGGATATCATCAGGTAACTTCTGGCACATCTTCTAGGAGGCCGCACACACTGAAGAAGCGCAAATCTATGCCTTCCCAGCCTGAGGAAGGTTCTACAGTGCCTCCTCTGATGGCCATAGTCGATCTTCAGCGAATTGGTACTCGTCTTCGCATTGCGCCAGAGAAGATCACGACGGATAAGCTTGCAGCTAATCCTACCCGCTCCAACAAAAGTGCAAGTTCAGATGATTAATTGCTTCATCCAGGGTTTAGGTCCATGGCGTACCATAACCGCCATTTATCTGTTCTTACCTGTTTGGAACATTGCTATTTTCATCTGTTTAGTGGGTTGTAGGCCATTGCGTGGCTTACTTTTAATTGTGCGCTCTTTTGGTTTGTAATGAATCAAACTTCGTTTAGAGAGTGGAAAGTACTTTGTTGGAATGTTAGGGGTTTGAATTCTGAAGCGCGTCAGCTAGCTGTTAGGCAAAAGATCAATGAAAGTGGATGCTCTGTTGTTTGCCTCCAAGAAACCAAATGCATGCATATTGATCAACGCTTCATTAGGAAATTCTGTCCTCGGCGTTTTGATAACTTTGTTTATGTGCCATCGGTTGGGGCATCAGCTGGTATGGTGGTCATATGGAATTCATCCTTCTTCACAGGCAATTTAATTGAGGCTAAGCCATTTAGTATTATTGTGAAGTTTCAATCTAAGCATACATCAGAGACTTGGTCTCTTGTCTCAATTTATGGTCCGTGTCAAGGACCGGCGCATGATGATTTTGTATAGTGGTTATATAATCTGGATATTCATTTTGAGGACAATTGGCTGCTTTTAGGCGATTTCAACTTTATGCGATTGTTTGAGAACCGAAATCAGCCGGTGGTGATGTAAATGATATGTTTTTGTTTAACGAAATAATTGGTCATTTGGGTCTTGTTGAGCTGCCAATCAAGGGCCGTCAGTACACATGGTCTAATATGCAAA
Source organism: Triticum dicoccoides (assembly GCF_002162155.2). Classification (NCBI taxonomy): domain Eukaryota; kingdom Viridiplantae; phylum Streptophyta; class Magnoliopsida; order Poales; family Poaceae; genus Triticum; species Triticum dicoccoides. The sequence continues at coordinate 456,290,750 of NC_041388.1, read as the reverse complement.
CCACACCTCTGCTAGAACAAATTGATTGGTTTTTTACATCTGTGGCTTGGACACATGATCACCCCAACACAATGGTCATACCCCTTGCGCGCACTGCCTCTGATCATGTTCCGTGTGTGGTTTCCATTGCCACTTGTATTCCCAAGGCAAAAGTTTTTCGCTTTGAAAACTATTGGGTTGACCTGCCTGGTTTTATGGATTGTGTATCGGAGGTTTGGAACAGACCTGTGGATAGATCTTCAACTGCCTTCACCATTTCTACTAAATTCAAAACTCTTCGTTATGCTCTCAAGAAATGGCATCTCAATCTATCCACAGTCAAGGCTCTCATTGCGGATTGCAACAAAGTAATCCTGTTTTTGGATAATATTAAGGAATTTAGGCCCTTGAGTTGGCCGGAGTTCAATTTTCGCAAGATTGTCAGATTACATCTTGAAGATATTTTGCACTGGCAGTTCATTTATTGGAAGCAACGTTGCACGATCAGAAATATCAAAGGTGGTGAGGAAAATTCAAAATTTTTCCATGCTATGGCAACGGAAAGGTATCGGAGAAACACCATTTCCTCGATCAAATCTGTGGATGGGGAGGTGATTTCTGACCATCTACAGTTAGCAGGGATGTTTTGGTCTGACTTCAATAGTAGAATGGGCCAGGCAAAAGGTATTCAAATGGGTTTTGACCTTGACACATTAATTACACGGATTGATGGTCTGGAGAATTTGTCCTTGCCTTTCACGGACTCCGAGGTGGATACGGTGATCAAGAACATGCCTTCTGACCGTGCTCCGGGCCCTGATGGGTTTACTGGTCTTTTTCTTAGGAAGTGCTGGAATATTCTAAAGCCAGATTTTATGAAGCTGGTCAAGGAATTTTATGAGGGAAAGTGTGACCTGGAGTGTCTGAATACATCTCTCATTACCCTCATCCCCAAGAAGTTGTGTCCGGAGTATATTGGTGATTTTAGGCCCATTTCGTTGACAAATACTTGCCTCAAGTTTTTAACTAAACTTTTGGCAAATCGTTTACAAAGTGTGATCTTAAAATGTATCCACCGCAACCAATATGGGTTTCTTTGTTGTAGATCCATTCAAGATTGTCTCGCATGGTGTTTTGAATATATCCATCAGTGCAAGGCATCCAAAAGGCCTATAATCCTACTCAAGTTGGATTTCACGAAGGCGTTTGATACCATCGAGCACGAGCTGATTCTCAGGATCCTGAAATGTAAGGGTTTTGATGATCGCTGGACAGGTTGGATTGAGAGTATCTTGTCCTCTGGATCCTCTTCGGTTCTTTTAAATGGTGTGCCTGGTAGTCATTTTGTCTGTCGTTCGGGTGTGCGTCAAGGAGACCCATTATCCCCTTTGTTATTTGTGATTGCTGTGGATTTATTGCAGTCTGTGGTTAATGAGATGTGTGCAAGGAACATTCTCACACTGCCCATTCCAACCTCCTCACGGGACTATCCGATTGTGCAATACGCTGATGACACATTAATTGTCCTTCCTGCGGTTGACAGCCAACTCATTGCTTTCAAGGATATGCTTGAGACCTTTGCTAAGTCTACGGGTTTGCGGGTTAACTTTAGTAAATCCTCATTAATCCCAATGAATATGTCAGATGAGGAGGGTAAATGTGTGGCTGCTTTGCTTGGGTGTGATTTTGGCTCCATGCCATTTACTTACCTGGGATTGCCAATGGGTACTAGTAGACCCACAATTTATGACCTACTTCCCTTAGTGGACCGCATAGAGAGAAGATTATCTGCCTCCTCTTGTCTGTTGAACCAGGGCAGCCGGCTACAGCTCTTGAAATCTGTTCTTTCATCCATGCCAATATATTTCTTGTGCACTCTCTCATTACCTCAAGGAATTTTGAAGCATATTGAACGCATCATGCGGCAATGTTTGTGGAGAGGCAACTCTGATACACCAAGACAGTCATTGGCAGCTTGGGAGCTAGTATGTCGGCCCAAGAGCCATGGAGGACTTGGGGTTCTGGACCTGGGCATACAAAATGATGCCTTGTTGATCAAGCATCTATTTAAATTTTTTAACAAGTTGGATGTACCTTGGGTTTCTCTTATCTGGGACACATATTATGCTGCTGCACCGCCCCAAGTAACTCGAAGTTGTGGTTCTTTTTGGTGGCACAACGGGATGAAGCTGTCTGATAAATTTTGTAAATTGGCTGTCCCTCAAGCGCGCTCCGGAGACACGGTGGTTTTTTGGCTGGATCGGTGGCAACTTAATAACGAGGTGGTTATCATGCAACAATGTTTTCCGAGGCTCCACTCTTTTGTGATTGATGACACGCTTACCATTAAGGATGTGATGGAGCTGCCTGACCCGACCGACAATTTTCACCTGCCTCTATTAGTTGAAGCTTTTGAGGAATTCAACCAGCTTCAGGCTTTAATGCCTCTAATCAATTTTCATGAGGGAGTTAATGATGTCTGGAAATGGCCTTCAAGGACTGGGGATTATCGATCCAGGATCTACTATCTGTTTTGTTTTTCCGAAGTTGTGGTTGACCCCATATTTGGGTGGATCTGGAAATGTTCTTGCACTCTCAAGCTCAAGGTGTTTGGCTGGCTCCTGTTGATGGATCGTCTAAACACTAGGGATATGATGCAGCGACGACATTGGATTATTCCGGATGTTACATGTGTTATGTGCTTCTCAGGTTTGCATGAAGATAGAGTTCATCTCTTATTTGCTTGCAACTTTAGCCAACGTGTCTGGAATTATTTGGGCATCTCATAGAGTGTTCACCCTAACCAGAGTACTTTTGATATGGCTTGCGCGGCCAGGAAGGAATTTGGTCAGCCTTTTTTCACTGAGGTAGTCTTTACGGCTACTTGGAATATTTGGACCCAAAGGAATGGAAGGATCTTCAGAAATGAGTTGCCCACTTTCAGATCTTGGAGGAGGGATTTCATTCATGATATTTCTCTTTTAGCTCATAGAATCAACAGTAAATATAGAGATAGACTAACCTCTTGGATAGCTTCCCTTCCCTAACCTCTCTCTGTAAGTAGCCTTTCTTTGCTCTTTGTAATTTTGTACAACGTTCCGATTGTTTTTTAATAAAGGGCTGTGAGGCTGTTGCCTTGCAGTATATAGTCAAAAAAAAGATATCATTACAGTAAAAAAACAACAAAGGCAATAAAAACTAAGACTACGGTCGACTGCCAGCAGTCGACCGGATACCGTTCCATTCGACATGGCCCGACCAGACCGAGTGAGGAAACACAGCTACAACAACTCAATATAAAGATTAGAGTCGACTGCCAGCAGTCCACCATAGTCTCAGGGACTACACCCAGTGGGTGCACTTAGCGTGCCCCCACTCGTCCAAGAATTGGCAGACACACCCAGTGGGTGTAAGGATATAAAGATCTTCGGAAAAGAGATTCTTCAAACAGCATATCATAACAGACCAAGTGTTGAAGTTGACTGACCTGGACGTTACTCTGAAGAGCCGAGCTCGCGTCATAAGCTGCCTGGCAGGCCTCCCGAGCCACTTTCACTTGTTCCATCATGATCCCCGCCTGGCGTACAACCTCCTTTGCATCAGCCGCTTGGTCCTCAGGGACGGGGTACGCAGAAAAAAGCGAAGACGGATCTGCAGTCGACGCCGAGGGCCGCACACTCGTCAGAGGAATGGCGAAAGTCACAGAAGCCCGAGTTGGTTCGCCATCGTCCCGAGCTACGGCCTCAGGCGTCGGAGTGGATTGTGGGGTCTCGTCAGCCAACGCCCTCTTCTTCCTCCTCACTCTCAGCGGTTCATTGTCGTCGTCATCTGGGAGGTCGATAACATGAGGAGGAGCTACAAGGAAAATATTCAATCGACCAGAGTTGCAATAAATGTTCAGTCGACTCAAAGCGGAACGTCAGTAATCGTACCAGGGTTGGAGGTAACAGCATCCTCCATCTCTTGGTCGTCGTCCTTGGCGGAGACCTCAGAAGTAGCACTGCTGCAAATCTCGAAAGTCAGTCAGTTGGCTCAGTGAATCGACCAAGGATCCGTCCATGGTCGACAAAGGAAAGCAAGTTTTATTATTACCCAGAAATGGTAGGAACAGCTATCTTCATCTTGGGCAGAGCCTTGGGCGGCTTGGACGGCGCTGTGCACGGGTGCTTGGGAGCCTTTCCAGTCGGCGTAGGAGAAGAGGTCCGAGGGCATTTCGATGACTGCCCAACAGGAGCAGTCGCACTACCACGCTCCTGCGCTGGATCGTGTGTGAGCTTGGATCGCCCCTCCGGGCGGGGGGGTTCAACCTCCTCCTCCTCCTCTTCGCTGGAGTCGACGTCGTCGCCTCCCTCTCCTTCACCGTCGGACTCCCACTCGCCTTGATCGTCCCCGCTCTCAACTCCGCTCGCCTCCCCTTCCTCAGTTGGCCCCTGTGCCCCATTGGGCGTCGAGTACATCTCAGTAGTCGCCTGAAAAACAACAGACAAGACAAAGGTCAATCGACCAACTCAAAGAAGACAAATGAAGAAAAAACAAGATCTCAGTCAGGAGCATAGAGACATACCTGGTCCATGTCGTACAAGTTGTCAAGTGGAATTACCCTCCTGGCTCCTTGTTCGTTGTCCTTGTTCCCTGTGATGCTCGACAGCCACCCCTCCAGCATCTCATCAGTGACCTCCTCCGGGTGGATCCGAGTGGTGTCGTCAAGACCCGAGTACAGCCACATCGGGTGGTCACGAGCCTGGAGCGGTTGGATACACCTCCGGAGGAAGACCTCCAGCAAATCCATGCCGTCACGCCCTCACAGACAAGCTCAACCACTCGACCGGCCAGCACTTTGACTTGGGCCCTTTCCTTCGGTGCCACTTTCAGAGAAGCAGGTTTTTCAGCTCGGTCGAGTGAGAAAGGGGGAGACCAGTCGACTGTCCTGGGGTCGCCTGGTCTTGACAGTAGAACCAGGTCGCCTGCCAGCCACGGACCGACTCCGGGAAAGTGATAGATGGAAAACAACTCTTCCCCTCGTCTGGATCGCCAGGCCCCCGCACAGCTAGATCACCTGCGTCCTCTCGTCACTTGACTTGGCCTTCTTGACCGATTGAGAACGGCAGGTAAAGATGTGCTTGAAGAGTCCCCAATGGGGGCGACAACCCAAGAAAGCCTCACACATGGAAATGAAAGCAGCAAGGTGTACGATGGAGTTGGGAGTGAAGTGGTGGAGCTGCGCTCCGAAGAAGTTCAGGAAACTCTGGAAAAAAGGATGGGGCGGTAGAGAAAACCCGCGGTCGATGTGGGTGGCTAGGAGCACGCACTCACCGTCGTGAGGTTGAGGTTCGATCTCTCCCCTCGGGAGACGCGCAGCTTCGTGGGGAATGACCCCCCCTCGACCATGTCGTCGAGATCCTCTTGCCGGAGCACCGACGGCATCCAGTCGCCCTGGATCCAACCTTTGGGCAGGGCGGTCCTGGAGGAAGATCTGCCCCAAGCAAACCTCTTCCCTTTCCCCGCCGCCGCCGCCTTCTTCGCGCGCTCCAGAGCAGACGTCTTGCCCTTCGCCATCGTCGCCGGCAATGTCTTAAGCGGGCTTGCGGCGCTAGGGTGAGAGCGGAGGTGGCGGAGGAACTTGCAAAGGGAGAGAAGAAGAAGAAAGCGGAAGGAAGCGCACTGTTTGGAAACCCCGAGCCGGCAACTTATAAGGGGCCGCTTCCGAGTGGCTGACTGGTAGGCCCGGGCTATCCAGTCAAATCCCGCAGCAGACGCGCGCGCGGCTCGTGGCGAAAAAGGCGATGCGGGGATCGAGGAGGTTCCGCTTTATCGCTTCCGATTACTGCGGCCGCTCCCGTCCCGCGCGCTTCCCGAAATCCGAATCCCGCGACATCCGCGGGCCACAGAACAACTTGTCAAAATGGAAGACCCCACTCGCGCCGGCACTCGGTATGTCACAGGTAAAGAAATTCACTCGACGAGAGGCCTGGAATGGATCAAGGCGACTGAAGAGGTTGACGACGTCATCCGTGACGGTTGGCCCGAAACGAGGCACTCACGTAGCCCAAAGAACCAGTCAGAAAGATCTCCAACTCTTTCCCCACTCTAACCTCGATCCATTCGGGGGCTAATGATGAAGCCATGTACCTAGGGTAGGGGCACGGACCTGTCCAAAAAGCCCTACCCTAGGACATCCCTAGAAGAAGTCACCTTTCAGTCAACTTGAAGGTATCCCACTCGACGGGTTCAAGACAGTCGACCAAGAAGCTATCACTCGACCATGAAGCCAACCACTCGACCGCCAGGAGACCTAAAGTCACTCCATAGGCAAACGGTCGGCTATTAAGTAGTCTTTATGGTTGTTATAGCACTTTATTTAGGGGCGTTACCAGTAACGCCCAACCTTAAATGTACCTTAAACCCTGCATTACTGAGGGCAGGAGGGGGCCGGTGAACTCTATATAAGCCACCCCCTCCTCAGTATGAAGGGTTCGCACCCCTGTTATTCACACGCCAGTAATCCAGTCGACCGCCTCCGGGCACCGAGACATAGGGTTGTTACTTCCTCCGCGAAGGGCCTGAACTCGTACATCTTGGTGTGTTTACAACTTCCCAATTGCTGAGATCTAGCCTCTCCATACATACCCCCCTACATCACTGTCAGAGTTAGAACCACGACAGCCGGCGACACCTCCGTGGATGGAGCCGCACCGTGTCGGCTCGGGACCGAGCGCTGGCAACACCGTGAGATCGAATCAAGAAGAAAATGCGGCGATTAGTGTACAACCTCTTTGGTGGCGCCGATTAGGCCGCAGCTTCATCCGAGGAAACATTGATGATTATGCTCTTCCGGTGGTGCAGGTGAATACGGCGGTGTGGGAATGGAGGTGGCGCGAAAGACGAGGGGAACGTCGGGGCAGCTCCATGGAGGTGGCGGACTAGGTGGCTGAACCGGCGGGATGATGAGATCGACGACAGATCCTCATCCGGTACGGTGGATGAGGGACGTCGAAGTGTTGCTGTCGACGACGTCGTCGGGGAAGAGGCTCCAGCTGGGTGGCGGACGGAGTAGGGTGTGGGGTTTCGTCGCGGGTTTTCGCGGCCTCGGTGTACGAATGGGTGGGCGGATGGGATGGCAGTGGGGAACCATGGCTTAGAGACGCGCTTGTCCGAAATGTGGGGTAAGTTATGAAATTACCCCCACCGATTTGAGGCGGTTCTTTCGGTTCAGGGGTACCACGGGCATTTCGCGTGTCGAGATTTCACAGGAGGTGGGAGTTTTCGCGTGTGTTGTAATTTTGGAATAGCAAGGCGCCGGTTGAGATGGAGGGAGTTGTCGGAGCACAACGAGACAAAGATATATCTTAAATATTTTGGGTTAACAAGGCGCAGGTTGAAATTTCCGGACAAGCCTAACGTGTACTGTACCAAATCAATGCGCACTACAAATGTCATTCAAAACTTTGAATTCATGTTATGTTCAAATAAAATATTTCGCTACGTGTATAATGCATGCAACCTACTACTCAAATGAACGTTTTAGTGCATTCCAAACGTATATACTACCGCTTCAATATGTACTAAATTTGAATTCGTTTCTCTATTTGAATAAGATCTACAATAATGATTGTTGTGAAGCCAAAGCATTTGAATTCATTTCTCTATTTTAATAAGATCTACAATCATCATTATTGTCAAGTTAAACCATCGTTTGTGTATTATCTTCACAGCACACCACATGATTAGTCTAGAGTTACATATGAACTATGTGTACTATATGAACTCGAACTAGATTTTTTGAATCCACTTTATTTTGATTTCAAGTCACATTACATTTCTAGCTCTAGCTAGATCTTCATAATCTAAACCATGTCTCATATGTATAATGTGTTCATCACATTATGTATGGTGCCCCGCCCCCTACGCCTACAAGTATTTAGATGTGAGTTGCAAAGACCACACATTACCACAAATTCAAAAAAAATGTGAGAATGTTCGATATATAGTATTGTTTAGATTGTTCGATATTTAGTTTCAAGCCACAAACGCCACACATTATCACAAATTCAAATAAAATGTGAGATTGTTTGATGTATAGTATGGTTTAGATTGTTCGGCATTTAGCTGTGAGTTGCAAATGCCATGCATTATCACATTATGGTATAACATGTGCACAGCACGTGTATCACCGCTATATTCATGCATGCAATGTTTAAAACACTATGATCTCCTATTCAAATATATGAATTCACTTTCATATCAAATTATGATCTTTGTTAGTCTCTTACACCCACACAATCCTCTAACCTTTGTAGCTACCACTAACTTTCTCTCATGCATGCACACGCCCTCCTCGCCCTCCCCCTCCCTCGACATTCTATACACTGGGCACATTCATTTTTTTCTTTAGGTCGTTCTCCCAGAGTCTCCACAACTCCTTTCCGACACACACCGATCGATAAACCTCTCCAGCAATGCCTGCCTACAACATACACACACACCTTCAATCTCCTCCTTTATGTGTCCTTGCCTCGTGTCTCTCATACGGTCAGACACACGTGTAAACTCCCGCCCCTCTTTTCATCAATCTCACAACCGCACACTCCTCCCCGTATCTATCTAGTAGTTGGGCCTCTCGCACCACCTCCTAGCTCCATTCTCTCTGTCTCTCCGTCTCGCTGGGCCTTATTTGCCTCTAACAAATGGACATACACCGACCGATCTCTCGCTATACATATAGCTAGCTAGGTCCTTATAACTCATTTTTACCCACACGTCAATCGATCTACCTCACTAGTTGTGTCTCTCCCTTCCTCCGGCAAACAACAATTGATCTATTGATCTAGTTAGGTTTGCTTACCAAACACATGGTTCCCCTTCATCATCCATGGATGCGTCCCGACAGATCTATCACGCACAAGCACACACAGAAACACATCCCCACTGTTATTGATAACATTGCAGTTCCACCCTCAGTTTGTCTAGTAGGCCTCTCCCACCATCGTCCATCACCCATCCAACACTCTACCCCTCTCCCTCCCTCTCTCTCCTCTCTCTCTCTCTGTCCCATCATATTTCCCGTCCTTCAGTTATGTATGGATGTCGACCGATCTCCCTCAAGGCATAGTTGGGTCTCTCCTTCTCAACACATATATGAGTCGTTCTACATCTATAGTTAGGCCTCTGCCTACCCCTTCCCCCACCCCCTCCCACCCACACACACCGATACATCGAGCGCTCTAGTCATGTCTCCCTGCCACACACAAATTTGACATGTGCCCTCTAACGTTCCGTTAGGCCAGTCGCCCTATATCTTTTACTTGCACACACACACAATTTCGATGGCTCTCTTCATCGATCTCGCACCCACCCACTTGATCCTCTCTTCGACTCTATCGATAGCTATGACCCCTCCCTCTCTTCTCGTGGATTTCCCGACCTCTATGTATGATATGGTAGGCCTCCATTTATCACACATTGCATTCAAAATTTTGTTTGAGATGTCATCGACACATATTCCCACAAATAATTCACGAAATCAACCCAAAACAAAAAACACTCACGAACGCGGTTTGTATCTCTCACACACACCCATGTAGGTGGGGGACGTGCACGAAGAGAAGAGGTGCATGCATGACACACGTACTCCCGTCTCTTTCCCAACCACACCCGCACGGGTACAGTATGGAGCTCATTTCTGTACGAAAAAGGCAGCCCACGTGGTAATTTGGCATGTGTACTGGTTGTCCACTTGGTGGAGGGAGGATCTTCTACCACGGGTGAACAAACAAATTGCGACTTGACGTGTTATGTTAAAAAAAGAGGCAAACCATGTGGGGCCTACCTTAGAGGCAAGGCTCTATACACTGGAGTACTTTTGATGTGTCCCGTCAACTCACAGAACGAGGAGAAGCTTGCTTAGTACGCCGTCTCCCCCATTTCTAAATATAAGTCTTTGTAGAGATTTCACCATGAACCACATGCAGATGTATATAGATGCATTTTAAGTGTAGATTCATTCATTTTGTTCCGTATGTAGTGGAATCTCTACAAAGACTTATCTACTAGTAATAGCTAGCCCCCACTACTAGGAATTCTCTATCCTCTCTTGAGCCACATCATCAAAATTCATTTAGCCGTTAGATGAAGTAAATCAGTCCATAATAGCCGTCTGATCTAGACGTTGAGAGGCTCCGCACTAAGCCACATGCAAGCATGCAGAAATACCGCAGCACATGCATGTGAGTGCGTTTTAAATCACATCAACATGTCTGCATGCAACCATGCACCGGTAGCATGCATGTAAGTGAGCTTTTAAGTCCCATTAACATGTCGAAAGGAAAAATATAATCCCATTATGCAGTAGGAGTTGGCTGATCTTTTTTCCTTACGTGGGATGATCTAAATGATGATGGGAGTTTATTTAGTTTGGCTACCACATTTTTCATGCGGTTATAGAGTTTTTTTAGTTCTATGAAATCGATAATTTTGCGCAGAGAGATATTCCGCTGTTCCGCGGCAACGCGCGGGGACTCATCTAGTAATCCCTCCAATCCTAAATATTTGTCTTTCTAGATATTTCAACAAGTGACTATATACGGAGCAAAATAAGTGAATCTATACTCTAAAATATGTCTACATACATCCGTATGTGGTAACCATTTGAAATCTCTAGAAAGACAAATATTTAGGAACAGAGGGAGTAATATTTAGGAACGGAGGGAGTACTATGTAAAGAGTCAGGTGTCGCACGGTGATAGTGTGAGGTGGGCCATGTAATCACTGAGCATGCGTGTTTTCACTGCCCTTGCACGCCTCCGCTGTAAGAATGGATAAAATTGTAATCTAGTAGTAGTACCTCCTTTCGCCGAAAGCGTGGGACATCCAGCAGTCCTACCACCTCAGTAATAAAGACTAATTTGCCGTCAAATCACATAGACCCAGCAGTAACCATCACTCTTGCCCCAGTGAGAGGTCGCGTCCACTCTGCCCGAGCATGAATGCGGCACCGATTCTTTGGAGCGGCGCTGACTGTTTCGGGCGGGAAGCGCGCGCGGGCGATGGAGGGGCTTTGGGTGGGCCAGACTGGTCAGGAGCGGGCATGGCAGCTATCTACATGTCCCTACCGAACACGCCCGGAAACGAGAGGATGCACCGACTCTCATGGCTAAAATCGTACACTACACAACATCTCTCTGTAGGAGTAGGTCGATCTGTCGCTCTCTCTAACACACACATGTTGTTAAACACACACACACACACACGCACACACACACGCACCTTGGTCCCGTTGCACCTTCTAACTTGAGGTCTCAGGTTCGATAATTACACAAGAGCATAATTTGTGCCAGGAGGATTCTTTGACTGGTCAAAATGTTTTCTAGGATTTGCACGCTTCACACTCTCTCTCTCCAGTATATATATACACGCTGGAGCCTCAGCGCTTGTAGTTGCTCTCTTCACACTCTCTCGCCCTCTCCCTCAGTTCCGAATTACTTGTCGCAGGTATGTATCTATCTAGATGTATTTTAGTTCTAGATACATCCATTTCTTCGACGAGTAATTTGGAATGGAGGGAGTTGTTGCTCTCTTCACACTCTCTCGCCCTCTCCAGATCTAAACAAGACTTCGTTGGCCTCTCTCTCCCCTCACTGCTGCTCAAAGAGCCGGCAGGATCCGTCCGCTGGGAAGGGAAGGAGGCTTAACGCTGTCGCCGTCGGCGAGGGACTACCGGCGCAGCTATTCACTTTCCACCCAGCGGCGGCGCGGGAGGGCCTCCGACCCCTTCTTCTTCGCCACCGTCCCATCGCCCACCGAACCATGCCCGAAGAACCTTAAGGTATAATTTACTTACTCCACATGCATTGCTCTAGCTGCATGTATACCATGAATCTAGGATGTGGTTCAAAGAGGAAAGGAGTGGGGGAAAGTAGTGGGAAAAGTTGTAGATAGCATGAATCTAGGACGTGGTTCAAAGAGGAAATGAAGGGGGAAAGTTGTATAGCATGAATCTAGGACGTGGTTCAAAGAGGAAAGGAATGGGGGAAAGTTGTATCGCATAAATCTAGGACGTGGTTCAAAGAGGAAACGAAGGGGCGAAAGTACTAGTTCAAAAAGGAAAGGAAGGGACAAGGCTGTAGAGTTTGAGCAGGACTAGATTTGCTGCGCTCACATAGGGAAAGGTGTCTAAAGATAACAAAACTGGGACCAACACAAATATGATCCTTGGTTGTTTGTTCTTTGTTGCAACAGACTGTGCAGGACCACAGTACATCGGTAGATGCACATGGTGCTGGTGCTCCACTGTCACGTGCAACTCATTAGCTATTGTTAATCTGAGGTCCTGTTTGGTTAAAAACTACCTAGTCCCTACCTGCTTGGTTCCAGGGACTAAACATGGACTAGAGGTTATTAAATGACATGCTAAAATATCATGTTACCCCTAGTAATGAACTAACAGAGACAAGGTGCGATGCGTGGTAGGGGCAACTGTTGGAAAAAGTCCCAAAAAGACTCCCTCGGGGTCTTCTTTCTGTAGTCCCAAATGCCCACTTTTAGCCCCTAAAAGTCCCTCCTGTTTGGTTTACATGGGACTGACATGGAGTTTTTTTAGTCCCTACACCAAAATGTCCCTGTAAAGAAACACCCTCTAATAATGCCGCTGGAAAATTGATGCAATGCCACAGTTAAAAGCAAATTACATGTTTAACGAATTTAATTGTTGATATAATCTCTATGTTAATATTAATCAATGCCACCGTTTGAGAAATGCTATTGTCTTTCTTTCTTTCCCATTTAGATAAGGTAGATGCTTCTTTTTGTTGGCTTCTGTGTCATCCACCGTTATTGACCACTAATTGTTTCCTTTGCACCTCTGTGTAAACAGGGTTATCTACTTCACCTCGTTGCCATAGTGACCTTTTGTTGCACTGCACAAAACACTTTTGTTTTAAGAGTGTTTTGTGCAGTTCAACCAAAATGGCACAACGACAACGTTGCTTGATTGCTTGATCTTAGTGGAACTACACAAGAGGAGATCTTACTTCCTATCCGTTAAGGAGAATTTGGTTCAAATCTTCTTCTTGTGAGTTGTTTGAATTCCGCATCATGAGAGGTCAGTACTAGCCTTCTTTCACATGATTCTGCAGTGTGCTTTCATATGTTGTGCTACTTGTACGATAATGTTGCTTGATTTTAGTGAACTGCACAAATGGAGACATGACTTCCAATCTGTATGTGCACCGTAATATCCCATTGAGGTAAGATAAGGATATTTCACAACTGTTGGTCTGTATTTTGCCACTTTCATCAGAAAATTAAGTTTAGTACTATGCTTGTGCTCCCTAATTGACATGCCAAATCTTACGTTGAAGGTGAAGCTTGTGTGTTATTGAACCAAGTGATGAAGGGGAAGAACAAGCGGAAGAAAAACAAAAATCAACTCCTGGTGCTGTAATGAAGTACTATAACTATGATGACACAAGTAATGATATAGTTTTGCATCTTAATTTATTGCTATGGCTAGAACGAGCAATTGTTTTGCCACTGATTTGATGCCACTCTTAATGTAATATGTAATTATCTCAACTTGTGCAAACAGGGATCTTCTTTGAAGATACCATATATTTTAGTGGAACTGCATAAGAAGATGTTGGAAACATTAAAGTAATTGAGGAGTATATAGTAAGCATGGCCACCACCGTAGATAGCAACAGATGGTTCCGGAGAAGTGCTTCATCTGTATGCTCTACACAATAAGCCTCCTGACAAAGGTTGGTACTCGCCCACTAATTTCATCCATATGATTGAGCTTTGTCATCTCTATTGGTGTTGTGCTACTGTTTAGATACTGTCATGAAAAAGTGGTATTGTCCTTGAGAAGTGCTTCATCTATGCTGTTTTAAATATTTACTTTCCTTTTTTCGAGAAAACATGGATGCTAGCATTTAGTAGTCCTCTTGTCTTTGCACAACAGGATCATCTTCCTTTGAAGAAGAATATGGAGTATGTGAAGTGACTAGTTCCGATTATGCTAGGATGAAGAAGCCCTGTCTATCTTCTCAATAGAAGGAGCAGTTGAAGGATGGTTACATTACTCCCCACAAGACCAAACTAACTTCAGCTCAGAAGGACTGAAAAATCTTCATCTTTTTGCTGTGATGCGCGAGTACATTGTTGTTCTAGGATTCTTTCTAGTGAGTTCCATTTTTCTAAAAGTGTGCTCTACATGGACCATGTATGTGCCTGTTGAAACTGTCAATTCATAGTATAGTTTGCTTTATACTAATCACTTTTTTGTATTTGTGCAAACAAGGGTGCTCAGCTTGATTTCAATGGGAATTGCACAAAATGTTCATGAATACATCGAATCATTCATTTACACCACAAGAAAGGAGGTGCCGATAAGTTCAAGGCGTTGCAACATATAAGTGCGAAATCATACAAGGTACGCGCGAATTTGGTTGATTTTGGTGGAACTGCACAAAAAGAACAACTGGTTTATTTAGCAGGAGGTGCCATGTCAATGTCTGAACTGATGGCAAACCCTGCCCATTCCACAATCGTAGGCATTTGATATTTTGGAATGGGACAACCTTGTCAAATTTTTCTCATTGATTTTAGCAAGACATGCGTTTGATATTTTCGAATGGGACACCCTTTGCTGTCAGTAGCGTCGATCAATTTTTTCTTTATTCTTTAGTTGTGAAGTAAATATGGCCTCTGACATGTGAGTCGCTGAGATGCATAATCATCGATTGTTTTGAATGTTCTCTATGAATTGCCAGGCCTGTGTGTTTGATTGCAATGTACAGAAACGCTAAAAAGCTGCTCAAACTCTTTGTACTCCTTCTGTTCCTTTTTACTTCGCACATTGTGGAAGTGCATACTTTTTTGTATAAGATTGGTCAAAGTAGAGATACTTTGACTGTAGACAAAATTTGTATGCAGACTAGAAAGGACCGGAGGGAGTACATGTGAAACTACTACAAACGAGGTGATCACCCTAGGAATAATGCTAGTACGTCTTGTTTTGCATGTTCATCCAATGCCAGTGATACAGGAATTCGAACTAATCGAAATAAATTCATTCATACACGGTCGGATTTCATATAAACATGCCGGATTTCATTACATTTTATACATTCTTCAACTAAAAAGGGGTGCGCTGGAGGTATAATTAATTAACCGAAGCTACCCACCTGTGTCCCGCTAAGCTTAACAGAAGCTTCAGTGACTTAACAGCAGGTGTAGTTATGTAACTGACATGTGGCATGTTGGGCCCACGTGTCAGTCAGCCAACTGCACCAGCAGTTAAGTAGAAGAAGCGTTCTTCTCCAGCGCACCTCTCCGACTCCATGTCACCGTCAAGAAGCTAACCAGCCATCAATGGTCAACCCGCCTAGCTTGGCTATAACCGGAGGGTAGCAGCGATGGCCTTGCTTGGACCCGAGCAGCGGCGACCTACCGTGTTCTTCTCTTCCTCGTTTTCTGTATGGCGTGGCCTTGTTGGCAACGGGGCGGGGCCTCGGCGGAGCCGGCG
The DNA here is from genome assembly GCF_002162155.2 of Triticum dicoccoides. Classification (NCBI taxonomy): domain Eukaryota; kingdom Viridiplantae; phylum Streptophyta; class Magnoliopsida; order Poales; family Poaceae; genus Triticum; species Triticum dicoccoides. The sequence goes on along the minus strand of NC_041388.1, from coordinate 456,275,248 downwards.
ATGTCCTCTCCCTCGTTGTTGGCGGGGTGGGGCCTCGGTGGAGCCGACGGTGTCCTCTGCCTCGTTGTTGGCGGGGAGGGGCCTTGGTGGAGCCGGCAGTGTCCTCTGCCTCATTGTTGGTGCTGCGATGCCTCGGCGGAGTAGGGCCTCGTCGAAGCCAGCAGAGCGGGGACTCGTCGGGGCCGGCATTGATCTCTGCCTCGTCCTCGGTCTCGCCAAACAGCGCCTTGCCCGCTTCATCGCCCTCTTTGCTAGCCTCTTTGTAGGCGGCCGTAGCCTCCACCACCTGCATGCGGTACCGCCAGCGCTCGAGGCGGCCCTTGCGGGCAGAGCGGTATGAGTCGAGCAGCGCCTCCTGCTTCGCCCGCTCTGTGGTGATCTTCTCCTCCGCCTGCATGTGCTCCTCGAGGAGATGGTGGTTGTAGGCGGCGTCAGCCTGCGCCCCCCGAAACTGCTCCTCACGCATCTGCCTCACCCTGTCCATATATTGGGCACGGGCCTCGCCGATGGTCATGGTGAAATGCATCGGCGAGGATGGCATGGAGGAGGGGGTCGTCGCCGGATCATCGACTACCATGTTCTCCATTGGGATGTCGTCGTCCTCCGGCTGCCTGCCGGTTAGCCGGCCGACAGCAATGGCTGCCATCTCCTTGTGGTCCGTCGTCCGCCCAACCCGAAGAGCGCTGGAGCACGAGGAATTCATGGTGGGCAGTAGTGGTGTGGACAGGAGAAAGGGAACGGATGCGGATGACTGCGGCTATGGCCGGCGCAACAGTTTATATAGCAATGGTGGGCGGGCGGAGGGACGGACGTGTGGCACCGTAGTAGCCGCCTCAGCAACCGCGTATCATTAATGTGGGCGGCAGATGGACAGACGGACAGTACTTGCAACGTTTGAAGGCGGAGAAACCGCCTGCACCGGGAAGCAGGGAGGGCGGTGCTGACTATTTCGGCCGGAAAGCGCGCGCGGGCAAAGAGATGACTTTACTTGGACATGATGACAATGGGGACCCACTAGGTCTATAGCCTCACGTACGCAAGTGCCTCCTTATTTTATATATATAACTATAACTTATTTTGCTTCCTCCTAGTTTCCTGACATCACGGTCCCACACCATTGTCAACCTATGTAGTACTCCCTCCTTTCCGGTTTATAGGGCTTATCTCAAAATTTTAGTTTTTCTATTTTATAAGGCTCAATTTGGTTGTTCCCCATCACATGTTCAGACTTCAAGGTGCATTAAATCATTGCATGCAAGTATTAAGAGAAAACTGACCAATGCATGCACTTTATGCATGCATGCATTGCAATTAATGCATTCGTAAACATAATTTTTTGAGGAAAACAAGAGCATTAATTGGGTGCTTTTGCAAACTACAAAAATATTCCACCACTCATCATTTACCTTGGTTGGTGAGATTTTTGAATTGAGCCTTATAAACCGGAAAGGAGGGAGTACTCAATAAACGAGAGAATTGCACAAGAAGCGGCCGACAGCTGGGACCAAGCAGCTCGAGCAGTATTTGTGTTTTTCAGGTGTGAGCACTGCAGAGTTTTTCGATGTTTAGCCCAGATATTAATTTTTCTCCTCTGAACAACAATGAAAACATCGCTGCAGGTATTAACTGGGCGGGCTGTGGCCCGTCTAGCCCAGGCCAGATATCCAGCCCAGATATTAATTTTTTTCAAGATGAAAATGGCTAGCCCAGCTATACTTTTTTTAGGAATACCCAGTAAAGGTCAAGTTGTTATTCTCCGCCCCGCTGGGCTGCAAATCTTTCCTAGGAGGGATGCATTAGGCTTAACAAGAAAATTGGCTTTAAGAAATAATAAATGGGATGTAATTATAAAAACTGTGCAGTAACTATAAAAAATGCACCAAACACGTGATTACTTTATAAAATATTATTTTTGGATATTGAAAATTTTAATTTCATTAATTGTCGCGACCGCAATGTTTTGATGGATTTTTATGTAATATAAATTTATATTTAAATTGTATTTAATATGACAAGAAATTTCAGGATAAAAATATTTCCGATCCCATCAAAATGTTGGAAATTTTATTGAATTCTATTTTGAACGGTTGGTTGAAACGGGCTGTACTTTTAAGAAACTGTAAATGGGCTGTAGTAAATTCCATTAGAATTTGAAAATGGGCTACACATTCTTACAAATCTCAAATGGGCTATAAGTTCTCTGCCACACACTTCTGGCCTTACTAAGTTGACGCGTCCCCTAAAAAAACAGAGTTGACGCGTTATAGTCAACACACGGTTCTAATAGCAGTGGTCGTTGGATGTCCATCCATTGGATGCCGTGTTTCTTCTTTAATCTCGGATATTCTAGCTTCACCCGTCCAAAAAATGATTCCTCCCCCTGACATCTGGGGCGCACCGTTTCGGAAGCTGACCTGTGGGCCTACTAAGTTGACGTACCAAGGGCTTTGTCAACTTAGTCAATATAAACGATTCTAGCTGTAGTGATCATACGATGTCCATCCAACGACCGTCGTGCTTCTTCAACCTCTGGTCTTCTTTTGCTCCAACCACCCAAAGCAGCGCCGGTCATGCCGCCTGCTCCTGCCTCCTGTGGCCGGCTGTGCTGCCGCGTAGGCCTAACCGCCCCCTACTACTCCCACCGCTGGCCAGGCCATCCCTCCACTCACCCACACCGCCTGTTATTCTGCAGCGACGGCAGCGCAGTGGAACCAGTGAACCCTCATACTCCTCTCCGCGTGTGCATCCACTGCCGCGTCTTCCCCGGCTCTGCGTCGTCCCCTTCCTAGGCCTCGCCATCGTCCACTGCCCTGGTGCTCCCGGCGCGGCGTGGTCAATGTTGTCAAGTAATGACTTCCATCGGACGTGGACAGTACGTGGTGAGGCTGACAGCTGGGTCCACGGCAGCCGCAAGGAAGTGGCTCCTTATTACATGCAAAATAATTATTCCTCCACCTGACAGCGGGGACCCACTGGACGAGCCACCGTATTTTGTGAAAAAATGATTCGCCCCCTGACTACTGGGACCCACTAGCTACATCTTCGCAGGCAAGGAAGTGCGTCCGGAAAAAAACGATTCACCCCCCTGACTGTTGGGACCCACTAGCTACATCTTCGCACGCCAGGAAGTGCATCCGAAAAAAAACGATTCGCCCCCCGACTGCTGGGACCCACCAGCTACACCTTCGCTTGCAAGGAAGTGCGTCCGGGCAAAATAATGATTCGCCCCCGTGACTGCTGGGACCCAGCCGCTACACCTTTGAACGCAAGGAAGTGCGTCAAAAATGATTCGCCCCCCTGACTGCTGGGACCCACCAGCTACATCTTTGCAGGCAAGGAAGTGCCTGATAGTCGGGACCCACCTGGTCGAAGCATATGTAGAGTTGTCATTCTGGTCGCGAACGTGTACGTACATACTAGTCGATGTAGAGGTGCGCACGTGTCGTACTAGAGGCACGCACGTAGCATGTACACATACGTACATCGGACAGGGTGCAAGAAAGAAAATACGACCACGTATGTGTACATACGGGCGGGGTCTCGAACGCATACTCGCACATACGTACGGCTAGGGATTATGTACATGGCTGGGTCGGAACGGAGAAACAACGTCGTCGTCGGCTCATGGGGAGGCAGCGTCATCATTTTGTTCATGGGGAGGCAACAGAATGCGTCGTGTTCATGGGGAGGCAACGGAAGGCGTCGTGTTCACCGGGAGGCAATGTAACGCATGGAGCCAACCGGCACAGGCGATGGAAACGAGGCCTGAACGGGGTCCTATTGATCGGGAGGGGTCTGGCGTACCGCAAAACGGAGGAAACGGACCACCTACGGTCGAAACGGTGGTCCTGTTGATCGGGAGGTGTGTGGTGTCGTGGATCTATGACTGACAGTAGAATGGGGGGTAGGTATGAGGAGGCAAGATCTTAGCTATGAAGGAGTTGTACACGCGAGTTTTACGAGTTCAGGCCCTTCTCGGAGGAGGTAACAGTCCTACGTCTCGGTGCCCTGAGGCGGTCGACTGGATTATATGTTTGTGTGAGTTTACAAAAAGATGCGAACCCTTGTCCCAGAGGAGGAGGGTGGCTTATATAGAGTGCGCTAGGACCCCAGCTCCCCTCCGTTACACAGGGTTCAATGCTCATAAAGGAAAGGCGTTACTGGTAACGTCTATAGTAAAGAGTCATAAATGCTTATAATGCTATGGTTTAAATCCTGACCGTTGCAGAGTGGAGGGTTCCTCATCTTTTGGTGGTCGAGTGTCTTTAAGGTGGTCGAGTGAGTGCATCTCCACGGTTGAGTGGATGACAGTTTCTCTTTGACTGCTTCTAATTCTTTGCAGAGATGTCCTTGGGGAGGGTATGCTGGACAGGTCCATGACCCTACCCTAGGTACACAACTTCATCATTAGCCCCTGAATGGTTCAGGGTTTGAGTGAGGAAGGGGTTGAGAACACTTCCGACCCACTCTTTGTGCTATGAATATGCCTTGTACTGGAACAATGAGTTGAGGTGAAGACGTCGACAACTTTCTCAATCGCCTTGGTCCATTCTTGGTTGTTGTCGAGTGAACTTTCATGGTAGAATTCTGAATGATGATGTAGAGGGTGTTTGTCTTCAGTCTGACAGGTTCTTCTGCTCTCCCGGATCTCGCGGGATTCGAATTTTGGGAAGTGCGCCAGACGGGCGGAACCGAGGTTATCGGGACGGATTAGGAAAGTCTCCTCGATCCCCGTGCCACCTTTTTCGCCACGTACTACGCGCGCGACTGTTGCGGGATTTGTTTAGATCGCTTGGGTCCACCAGTCAGCCACTCGGTGAAAGGCCTTATAAAAGGTCCCGGGCCAGGCCTCTACTCTGCGTGCTTCCATTCTCTCTTCTCTTTCCCCCGATCTCTCCAGCACTCTCGCTTTTGCTTTGTCGCCGGACCTCTGTTCGAGCTCGATCCGTCACCATGGGGAAGGAGAAGACGGCGGCGCTGGAATGCGCGAAGAAAGCGACCGCAAAGGCGAAGGGCAAGCAGACCAGCCAAGGCGGATCCTCGTCGAGGTCCAGCCTGCCGGCGGGTTGGATCCAGGGCGACTGGATCCGCTCGGAAATCACGCAGGACGACCTCGATGGCCTGGTGGAGGGGGGATTGATCCCTCACAAGTCGGCTCGGCTCCCAGGGGACGAAACCGAGCCACAGCCTAGAGAGTGTGAGTGTGTCCTCCTCGCAACCCACATAGATCGTGGATTCTCACTGCCTCCCCACCCTTTCTTCCGGGGTTTTTTGAACTTCTTTGGGGCTCAGCTCCACAATTTCACTCCGAACACCGTAGTCTATCTGGCCGCTTTCGTGTCCATGTGTGAAAACTTCTTGGGCTGTCGACCGCACTGGGGGCTTTTCAAACACATCTTCACTTGTCCTTCCAAGTCGGTCAGAAAGGCCAAGTCGAGTGACGACGGGACGCGGGTGATCCAGATGTGCGGTGGTCTGGGGATCCAAATGAGGAGCAAGAGTACTTTCCCAGCCATGATCCTTCCTGACTCGGTCCGGGGCTGGCAGTCGACTTGGTTCTACTGCAAGGATCAGCCAACCCCTGGCCAGTCAACTGCACTTCCTCCTTTCTTCTTGGCTCGAGTGGAGAAGCCTGCTCCCCTGAAGGTAGTTCCAGAAGAGAAGGCACAGGTCAAGGTGCTGGTTGAATGGGTCATCCAGCTTGTCTGCGACGGAGTGACCGGGATGGATCTGCTGGAGGTCTTTGTCGGTCGACACATCCAACCTCTTCAGGAGCGCGATCATCCGATGTGGATGTACTCTAGGCTGGAGGATACCACTCGGATCCACCCGGAGGAGGTCAGCGAGGATATCTTGGAGAACTGGTTGAGGGGAATCACTGGCAACAAAGACAACCCTCGGGGGTCCAGGAGGGTGATTCCATTCGACAACTTGCACCAGCCGGAGCAGGTATATTTCTGTTTTATCAAGTATCTTTCCGATTCACCATGCGATGTCCCGTTCGTGGTCGACTGAATTTCCTTTGATTGTTATCCTTTCAGGCCCTCATTGAAATGTACTCGATGCCCAACGGAGTGCAGGACCCAGGCGCTGAGGAAGAAGGGAGCGGGGCGAGAGCGGTGAAGAGCATTCGAAAGCCCAGGAGGACGAGGAGAGTGAGGAATCGACTAATGAGGAAGAAGTCGACTCGCCTCCTCGCAGCGAAAGGTGGTCCAAGCACACTCATGACCCGGGAAGCGCTTCGGACTTGGTGGCTGCACCAATCGGGCAGTCCTCGAAGCGCCCCAAGACGTCTTCCCCAACGCCTACTGAGAAGGCTCCAAAGCAATCTAAGGTCGCACCGCCCCCAGCGCCGAAAGTGCCGAAAGCCATCTCCTACAAACTGCCAAAAGCTTTGCCCAGGATCGAAGTGAGCATTCCTACTATCTCCGGGTAACCATCTGACTTGTCCTTCATGTGGATTCGATTAACTGGGTGTAACCGATTGAATGCGGGCCTTTGCAGTGCTGCTACATTAGGGACCTCTTCATACCAGTACCGGGACGAGGAAATGGAGGATGCGGTAACCTCTAACCCATGTATGAACTCTTGCGATTTCGATTCTTGATCCTTTTAGGGTCGAGTGGTTCACTTGGGGATCGAATGTTTTGTCTTGAAGCTCCACCCAACATTATTGATCTTCCGGACGACGACGAATATGTGGCTCCTAAGCCTAGGAAGAGCAAGAAGGTAACAGCTGGCAGGGTGGCTCGGCAAGAACCAACTGCAATGCCTCCCGTCCGTCAAGCTGAAGACGCCGGCAGGGCCACTGTGACGTTCGCTGCACCCTTACCGAGTGGGCATCCCACGCGGTCGACCGTGCCTATGGTTCCTTCAACTATCCAACTCCACACCACGGAGCTTCAATCAGCCGCACCTGGGTCGTCTGCACACTTTTTCACCAGCTACCCCATCCCAGCAAACCAGTCGGAAGCGGCTGCGGAAGCCATCCGACAGGCTGATATGATGATGCAGTGGGTGAAGATAGTGCACAAGAGCAGTCAGGCTACCTACGACGCTAGTGCCACCCTTCGGGCCAATGTCCAGGTGAGTAGACTTTCCGACTGTTTTTGTTCTCGAAAAATCTTCTTCTGCACAATCTCCTGTTGTTTGCGTTGAATTAGAGCACCCACTAGGTGTCACTGTCATTTTTGGTAGTTTCGCTCTTCCACTCGGTCTGGGCGAGTGGGACCAGAACTGGTGGGGGCACGCTAAGTGCACCCACTGGGTGTAATCCCCGAGACCGCGGTCGACTGCTGGCAGTCGACTGTGGTCTGAGTTCTTCTTCCTTGACGGCGCAATTGTTCTTTCTCTCTTCTTTTTTTGCACTTGACTCCGGCGGGCCGGTCGAGTCGGATCATAACCGATGGGGGCACGCCAAGTGCACCCACTGGGTGCAGTCCCCGAGACCGCAGTCGACTGGGATCTGAACAACTTTTTGCCCACTTCTTTAGGTTTTATTCACTCGGAAACGAACTGCCTTTGAACCTATAGATTGATCTGTCTCTTGCCTCCTGCAGAAGTCTTGTACTCTTATCTCCAAGTTTGCCGAACTCGAAGAGAAGCAGAGGCAACTCAACTTAGACTTGGAATTGGCTCAGCAAAATCTGAAAAAATCTCAAGACGAGGCCGCTCGTATGGAAGGTAACTGATTGTCGACTGAATTTCAATATATCTCTTTGATCTCCTCTTTGATTCGATTACTTCTTTTGCAGAGAAAATGATGTTGGCTCTGGACAAGAAGGACTCGGAGCTCGCCGCTGCGCAAAAAGCAGCCCAAGACAAAACCGCTCTCGCAGACAAGAAGCTTGCTTCAATTGGAACGCTTGAAGGAGAGGTGAATAAACTGAAATCTCGTCTTAATGAAGCTAACCGCGAAGTGACCAGCCTGAAGAAGGACAAGGTCGTCCTGAACGAAAAGTTGGAGTCTGTGATCCGCAAGAGGAATGACAGAGAAGCTTATCTAAGGACCCTCGCCAAGAAACTTTATCTCGCGCTGGGAGGTATTTCTTTTAATCCGACTGTGTTGATGCTTGCAATTGGATTTTGCTCGGTTGATGAACTGTCTTTTGGCTTCAGAACTCTGCCAAGACTTCGACGAAGAAACTGGAAGGGTCGAGATGGGTCTGGACCCTATCGCTTCCCCAGTCTACGACGAAACTGCGATGAACGTGCTCCGACTGGAGTCCCGTATCGCCAGCGCCACAAGCTACCTCACACGCCCGAAGGAGGTTGTCTCTCAAATTGACTCGACGCTTTGGCAGGGGGCGACGCTTCAGAATGATCTGGAATCTCTGATGACTCAACTGAACGAGATCCCTGACCAAGTGCAAGAATGGAAGAAATCCTCCGCCCGGTGTGGTGCTGATGTGGCGCTGTCCCTGGTGCGAGTCCATTGCAAGGAGGCTCGTGAAGACAAGTTGGCTGCGATCAAAGTTTCTAACACCAAAAAGCACGACTTCCAGTCCTTCATGGAGACTTTCATTGCTGCCACCACTCGGATCGCTGATGGGATCGATCTGGACTCATTCGTGGAGCCTACCAGCCCTCCTCCGGCCGAGTGAATAATCTTATGAATCTTGGATACGCTTTTAATTTTCCTCGGAATGCCGAGTGGTCTCTGTAACCGTTAAACTCCTTCGGGCTTGGTGCCCGAGTACTTTTGATTCGCTGCTTGGAACCTTCTAGGATTTATTTGAATTTGGTTTATCTCCGAATGTGCTTGTGTTGCCTCCGGATGGACTTTTCTCACTGCACCTCGTCGCCCTTGCGGATAGGGATGGATCCGACGTTGCATTTGTGCCGCAGCTCCGAAGGAGAAGGTTGCAGTCGACCTGCACCTCGTCGTCCTTGCGGATGGGTCTGGAGCGGACGTTGTATTTGTGCCGCACCTCCGAAGGAGAAGGTTGCAGTCGACCTGCACCTCGTCGTCCTTGCGGATGGGGATGGAGCGGACGTTGTATTTGTGCCGCGGCTCTGAATGAGAAGGTTGCAGTCGATCTGCACCTCGTCGTCCTTGCGGATAGGGATGGAGCG
>NC_041388.1:456265232-456265881 GCF_002162155.2 Triticum dicoccoides | reverse complement strand
ATAGGGATTGAGCGGACGTTGTATCTGTGCCGCAGCTCCGAAGGAGAAGGTTGCAGTCGACCTGCACCTCGTCATCCTTGCGGATGGGGATGGAGCGGACGTTGTATTTGTGCTGCAGCTCCGAAGGAGAAGGTTGCATTCGACCTGCGCCTCGTCGTCCTTGCGGATAGGGATGGAGCGGATGTTGTATTTGTGCCGCAGCTCCGAAGGAGAAGGTTGCAGTCGACCTGCGCCTCGTCGTCCTTGCGGATAGGAATGGGTCTCAAACTTAGGCGAGTACTGGACTGCAGGTAAGCCCCCGAGTGGGAGGATTGCTCTCCAGTCGGTAGGATTTTTCCAAACTTAGGTGAGTGCTGGACTGCCGTTAAGCCTCTTAGTGAGAGAACTTAGGCGAGTGCTCGACTGCAGCTAAGCCTCCCGAGTGGGAGGATTCCTCTCCACTCGGTAGGTTTTTTTTCAAACTTAGGCGAGTGTAGGACTGCCGTTAAGCCTCTTAGTGAGAGAACTTAGGCGAGTACTCGACTGCAGCTAAGCCCCGAGTGGGAGGATCGCTCTCCACTCGGTAGGATTTTTTCAAACTTAGGCGAGTGCTGGACTACCGTTAAGCCTCTTAGTGAGAGAACTTAGGCGAGTACTCGACTGCAGCTAA
>NC_041388.1:456244039-456264876 GCF_002162155.2 Triticum dicoccoides | reverse complement strand
AGCTAAGCCCTCGAGTGGGAGGATTGCTCTCCACTCGGTGGGATTTTTTCAAACTTAGGCGAGTGCTCAACTGCCGTTAAGTCTCTTAGTGGGAGAACTTAGGCGAGTGCTCGACTACAGCTAAGCCCCCGAGTGGGAGGATTGCTCTCCACTCGGTGGGATTTTTTCAAACTTAGGCGAGTGCTCGACTCCCGTTAAGTCTCTTAGTGAGGGAACTTAGGCAGTGCTCGACTGCAGCTAAGCCCCCGAGTGGGTGGATTGCTCTCCACTCGGTCGGACTTTTTCAAACTTAGGCGAGTGCTCGGCTGCCGTTAAGTCTCTTCGTGAGAGAACTTAGGCGAGTGCTCGACTGCAGCTAAGCCCCCGAGTGGGAGAGTTGCTCCCCACTCGGTATGATTTTTTCGAACTTAGGCGGAACGGATTCCCGACTAAGCCCACCCACTGGGGGATTTGAAAAGCAAATAAGAACAACACAATCAAATGAGAGAACCATAAGCTCTTGTGTTTGAGAAACGAATTACAAAAGGTGTTGCTTATTACATTTTATTCGAGCGAGTGTTTAAGTATAAAAGGGTCGTAGCATCTCCGCGTTCCAAGCCCGTGGCTCGTCTTTCTGATGCTTGATACTGTAAAGATGGTATGCTTTGTTGTGGAGAACTTTGGTGACGATGAAGGGGCCTTCCCAAGTTGGAGCGAGCTTGTGTGGTTTCTGCTGATCCACTCGAAGAACCAAGTCTCCTTCTTGAAAGGCCCGACCCCTCACATTCCTGGCGTGGAACCGACGCAAGTCTTGCTGATAAATGGTCGAGCGGATCAAGGACATCTCTCTTTCCTCCTCTAGGAGATCGACTGAATCTTGCCGGGCCTGCTCTGCTCCCGCTTTAGAGAAGAGTTCAACTCAGGGTGCATTGTGGAGGAAGTCACTTGGCAGAACAGCTTCGGCTCCATAGACTAAGAAGAAAGGAGTTCTTCCAGTTGACCGATTAGGAGTTGTTCTTAAGCCCCACAGAACTGACAAAAGTTCATCAACCCAAGCACCTGCCGTGTGTTTGAGATCACGCATCATTCGGGGTTTCAGTCCTTTGAGAATTAGGCCGTTAGCTCTTTCTGCTTGTCCGTTCGACTGCGAGTGAGCGACAGAAGCATAGTCGACTCGAGTGCCCTGAGAGGCGCAGAAAGCTCTGAACTCGTTAGAATCGAAGTTCGACCCATTGTCCTGATGATGATGTGTGGGACTCCATATCTGAATGTCAATTCCCTAATAAAACTGACAGCGGTGCTAGCATCAAGGTTCTTTATAGGTTTGGCTTCGATCCATTTGGTAAACTTGTCGACTGCAACGAGCATGTGAGTGAAGCCACTTTTGCCGGTCCTCAGCGGTCCAACCATATCTAGTCCCCAAACAGCGAAGGGCCAAACGAGGGGGATGGTCTTCAAGGCTGACGCTAGCTTGTGAGACATATTGGAGTAAAATTGGCAGCCTTCACATCTGTCGACTATATCTTTAGCCATTTCATTTGCTCGTGGCCAATAGAATCCAGCTCGGTATGCTTTAGCCACGATGGCCCGAGAGGACGCATGGTGGCCACAGTCCCCGAGTGGATGTCATTGAGTATCATTGGACCTTCTTCTGGTGTTATGCACTTCTGACCGACTCCAGTCACACTTTCCCTTAACAGCTGCCCTCTTAGCACAGTAAAAGCTTTGGATCGGCGGATGATCTGTCAAGCTTCTTCTTCATCCTCTGGGAGCTCTTTCCTGAGGATGTACGCAATGTAGGGCACCGTTCAGTCGGGACTAATGGCCAGAACCTCCATGATTAGGTCGACCACAGCTGGGACCTCGACTTCAGTAGGATCTGTGGCACTCTTGGGTTGCGGGGGCTCTTCAGTGAAAGGGTCTTCCTGAACTGTCGTGTGTGAATATGCTCCAAGAACACATTGCTGGGAATGGCTTCTTTCTTGGAACCTATCTTTGCCAATTCATCCGCTGCTTGATTTTTCAATCAGGGGACGTGGTGGAGTTCTATCCCCTCGAACTTCTTCTCAAGCTTTCTCACCGCGTTGCAGTAACCAGTCATGGCTGGACTTCTGATGTCCCACTCCTTCATCACTTGATTAACTACCAAATCTGAGTCTCCATAGACCATGAGGCGACGGACGCTGAGTGAGATGTCCATGCGCAAACCATACAGGAGTGCTTCATATTCTGCTTCATTGTTGGAGGAATCAAAGTGAATCTGGAGGACATATCTGATCTTGTCTCCTCGGGGGGATACCAGAACTACTCCAGCAGCAGAACCGTTCAACATCTTGGATCCGTCAAAGAACATGGTCCAGTGCTCAGTGTGAACTTGAGTCGGCAGTTGGTCTTCGATCCACTCGGCGAGGAAATCTGCTATTGCTTGGGACTTGATAGCTTTCTTTGCCTCGAACTTGATATCCAAGGGAAGGAGTTCAATCGCCCATTTTGCCACTCGACCAGTTGCATCTCTGTTGTGCAGAATCTCTGACAATGGAGCGTCGCTGACGACTGTAACAGAGTGATCTGAGAAGTAGTGTGCAACCTTCTTCATGGTCATGTAAATTCCATAGACAAGCTTCTGATAGTGAGGATATCTCTGCTTTGACGGGGTCAAGACTTCAGAGATATAACAAACTGGGCGTTGGACTTTGTACGCTTTTCCTTCTTCCCGCTCAACCGTAAGTACTATACTGACGACTTGTCCAGTGGCTGCTATATAAAGCAGTAGAGGCTCTTTGCTGACTGGAGCAGCAAGCAACGGCTGGGTGGAAAGCAGGGCTTTTAGCTCTGCAAATGTTGTATCAGCTTCTGGAGTCCACTCAAACTTATCTGATTTCTTCATCATCTGGAGTCCACTCAAACTTATCTGATTTCTTCATCAGTCAGTAAAGAGGCAGCGCCTTCTCACCGAGGCGAGAAATGAATCGACTTAGGGCGGCCAAGCAACCCTTGAGCTTCTGGACATCATAAACACGCACAGGGCGTTTCATTCGGAGTATAGCGCCTACTTTCTCTGGGTTAGCATCGATTCCTTGTTCGGAAACAAAAGACCGAGTAACTTGCCGCCTGGAACTCCAAACGTGCACTTTGATGGATTGAGCTTGATATCATACCTTCGGAGGTTGGCAAAGGTTTCAGCGAGTTTGGTCAGCAGGTCGGAACCTTTACGTGACTTGACCACAATGTCATCCATGTATGCTTCCACATTCCGACTGATCTGAGTGAGCAGGCACTTCTGAATCATCCGCATAAATGTGGCTCCGGCATTCTTCAAGACGAATGGCATTGTGACATAACAGAAGCACCCAAACGGGGTGATAAAAGCTGTCTTTATTTCATCGGGTCCGTACAGACGGATCTGGGGGTACCCGGAGTAGGCATCCAAAAAGGACAAACGCTCGCACCCAGCAATCGAACCGCCGTTCCCGTCACCTCCGTCTTCACGATCGAAGCCAGGAGGGCCGCGTGGTCCATTGACCACAAGGACTTCCGCTGCCGAGTTGTTGCTGCCGCACTCGGATGTAGTCTCTACGGAGCCAGTCGACAGATCAAATAGGCCGTAGAGAGACTCGTCGGGCTCGATCGCCGCGACTTGAGGGGTGGCGGACTGGCAGGCCACCGCACGCTTCACCCACCGTTGAAGCCTCGACCGGCCGGTGTGCTTGTTCCGGCGGGTCGCAGGGAGGGGGAAAGCCATTGGAGTCGACTGGTACTGGGTCGACGGTTGCCGCAGGAGGACGCCGTGGACGCACGCGTGAAAGTGCGTCGCCCCGCGGGCGAGGAGCGCGTCGACGTCGAGTGGTGCCTCCTGAAGCCAAGCGGAGTCGTCGGCGACAAACATGAGCGCGCCGAGACGGATCTCGCGGCCCTCAGCCAAACCTCCGCCTGGAATCATGATGATGGGGATCGGAAAAATTGCAACTTCTCCAATAAGTCGCTAAGACACCTGGCCCACGGTGGGCGCCAACTGTCGTGGATCTAAGACTGACAGCGGAATGGGGGGTAGGTATGAGGAGGCAAGATCTTAGCTATGGAGTTGTACACGCGAGTTTTACGAGTTCAGGCCCTTCTCGGAGGAAGTAACAACCCTACGTCTCGGTGCCCTGTGGTGGTCGACTAGATTATATGTGTGTGAGAGTTTACAAAAAGAATCGAACCCTTGTCCCAGAGGAGGGGGTGGCTCATATAGAGTGCGCCAGGATCCCAGCTCCCCTCCGTTACACAGGGTTCAATGCTCATAAAGGAAAGGCGTTACTGGTAACCTCTATAGTAAAGAGTCATAAATGCTCATAATGCTATGGGTTAAATCTTGACCGTTGCAGAGTGGAGGGTTCCTCATCTTCTGGTGGTCGAGTGAGTGCATCTCCACGGTCGAGTGGATGACGGTTTCTCTTCGACTTCTTCTGATTCTTTGCAGAGATGTCCTTAGGGAGGGTATGCTGGACAGGTCCATGACCCTACCCTAGGTACATAGCTTCATCATGTGGCGTACTGCAAAACGGACGAAACGGACCTCCTACGGTCGAAACGGGGGTCCTGTTGATCAGGAGGGGTGTGCCGTACCACAAAACGGATGAAATGGACATCCTACGATCGAAACGGGGGTCCTGTTCACCGGGAGGGGTGTGGCATACCACAAAATGGGACTCCACGGGATACTGTTCATCTCCACCGTCGACCTCCTCCAGTCTCCACGGGCTCCTGTTCATCCAGCCTCCACCGTGCGCTACTCCACCGGCTACTGTTCAACCACCCCTCCACCGTCTACTGTTCATCCAGCCCTCGACACCACGGCGTCCTGTTCAACCACCCCTCCACGGGTACCCCTCCACCGTCTACTGTTCATCCAGCCCTCCATCACACCACAGGGTCCTGTTCATCCAGAGGCAACGCCACCGCTCACTGTTCATTCAATCCCCCCGCAATGCTCACTGTTCATCCCAGAGGCAACATCGATCGTCTTTAGTTAGCAGCAGTAGCGAAGGAATCGCTCGATAGGGTTCAGTTAACATCCATCGGTCGATCGCTCGGGTTCAGTAACGCGTAGCCTGCAGTGCAATCGCTCGGGTTCTGTTAGAGCCCAACGCCTCACTCGGGTTCAGTTAGAGCCAAGCTGACCCTGACCTCCCACGGTGACCGGGAACTCCCCGAAATTTTCCTCCCCCTCGCTTCTACCACGGTTTTTTCCGTCATGGACGTCCCAAAGAATGTCATGCAGCTGCATCTTCGGCCCGCCCAGGACGAAAAGCCCATTTTCTGTCATGATTTTTTGTCATAGAAGTAGGAGCCCACCACATCTATGATGATACCGGGTTTTGTCACAATTATCGTCATAGAAGTGTCATATGTATGACAGAAAAAAATTCGTTCGTCCCAAAATGTCATGGATGTGTCTTTTTTTGTAGTGTTGTCTACCATCCATATACCACTTGTATCACCATCTCTTGGCCGAACTAGTGCACCTATACAATTTACCATTGTATTGGGTGTGTTGGGGAATCAAGAGACTATTTGTTATTTGGTTGCAGGGTTGCTTGAGAGAGACCATCTTCATCCTACGCCTCCTATGGATTGATAAACCTTATAGGTCATCCACTTGTGGGAAATTTTCTACTGTCCTACAAACCTCTGCACTTGGAGGCCCAACAACGTCTACAAGAAGAAGGTTGTGTAGTAGACATCAAATCGCCATGTAATTGCTTTACTTTATCACTAAGCTATAGCGATAGTCATGGAGGCAATAGTTGGCGTGACGACAATGATGCTTCGATGGAGATCAAGGTGTCAAGCCGCTGACGATGGTGATCATGATGGTTCTTTGGAGATGGAGATCACAGGCACAACATGATGATGGCCATATCATATCACTTATATTGATTGCATGTGATGTTTATCTTTTATGCATCTTCTTTTGCTTAGATCGATGGTAGCATTATAAGATGATCTCTCACTAAATTTCAAGGCATAAGTGTTCTCCCTGAGTATGCACCATTGCGAAAGTTCGTCGTGCTGAGACACCACGTGATGATCGGGTGTGATAACCTCTAAGCTCACATACAACGGGTCCAAGCCAGTTTTGCACACGCAGAATACTCGGGTTAAACTTGACGAGACTAGCATATGCAGATATGGCCTCGGAACACTGAGACTGAAAGGTCAAGCGTGAATCATATAGTAGATACGATCAACATTGTCATGTTCACCATTGAAAACTACTCCATCTCACGTGATGATCAGACATGGTTTCGTTGATATGGATCACGTGATCACTTAGATGATTAGAGGGATGTCTGTCTAAGTGGGAGTTCTTAAGTAATATGATTAATTGAACTTTAATTTATCATGAACTTAGTAACTGATAGTACTTTGCATATCTATGTTGTTGTAGATAGATGGCCCGTGCTATTGTTCCGTTGAATTTTAATGCGTTCCTTGAGAAAGCAAAGTTGAAAGATGATAGTAGCAATTACACGGACTAGGTCCGTAACTTGAGGATTACCCTCATTGCTGCACAGAAGAATTACGTCATGGAAGCACCACAAGGTGCAAAACCCGTTGCAGGAGCAACGCCAGATGTTATGAAAGTCTGGCAGAGCAAAGCGGATGACTACTTGATAGTTCAGTGTGCCATGCTTTACGGCTTAGTGAAGGAAATATGCCCTAGAGGCAATAATAAAGTTATTATTTATTTCCTTATATCATGATAAATGTTTATTATTCATGCTAGAATTGTATTAACCGGAAACATAAAACTTGTGTGAATACATAAACAAACAGAGTGTCGCTAGTATGCCTAAACATGACTAGCTCATTGATCAAAGATGGTTATATTTCCTAACCATTGACATGAGTTGTCATTTGATTAATGGGATCACATCATGAGGAGAATGATGTGATTGAGTTGACCCATTCTGTTAGCTTAGCACTCGATCGTTTAGTATTCTGTTATTGCTTTCTTCATGACTTATACATGTTCCTATGACTATGAGATTATGAAACTCCCATTTACCGGAGGAACACTTTGTGTGCTACCAAATGTCACAACGTAACTGGGTGATTATGAAGGTGCTCTACAGGTGTCTCCAAAGGTACTTGTTGGGTTGGCGTATTTCGAGATTAGGATTTGTTACTCCAATTGTCGGAGAGGTATCTTTGGGCCCAGTCGGTAATGCACATCACTATAAGCCTTGCAAGCATTGCAACTAATGAGTTAGTTGCGGGATGATGTATTACAGAACGAGTAAGGAGACTTGCCGGTAACGAGATTGAACTAGGTATTAAGATACCGATGATCAAATCTCGGGCAAGTAACATACCAATGACAAAAGGAACAACGTTTATGCGGTTTGACTGATAAAGATCTTCGTAGAACATGTAGGACCCAATATGACATTGAGGTTCCTCTATTGGTTATTGACCGGAGACGTGTCTCGGTCATGTCTACATAGTTCTCGAACCCGTAGGGTCCGCACGCTTAAAGTTCGATGACGGTTATTATATGAGTTTATGTGTTTTGATGTACCGAAGGTAGTTCGGAGTCCCGGATGTGATCACGGACATGACGAGGAGTCTCGAAATGGTCGAGACACAAATATTGATATATTGGAAGCCTATATTTGGATATCGGAAGTGTTCCGGGTGAAATCAGGATTTTACCGGAGTACTGGGGGTTACCGGAACCCCCCCGGGGTTTAGTGGGCCAAGATGGGCCTTAGTGGAGACGAGGAGGGGCGGCCAGGGTAGGCCGCACGCCCCCTCCCCCTCTAGTCTGAATTGGACAAGGAGGGGGGGCAGCGCCCCTCTTTCCTTCCTCTCTCCCTCCCCCTTCCCCCTTCTCCTGCTCCAACTAGGAAAGGAGGGAGTCCTACTCCCGGTGGGAGTAGGAATCCTCCCTGGCGTGCCTCCTCCTGGACGGCCGCCTCTCCCCCCTTGCTCCTTTATATACAGGGGCAGGGGCACCTCTAGACAACAATTGATCTCTTGGATCTCTTAGCCATGTGTGGTGCCCCCCTTCACCATAGTCCACCTCGATAATATCGTAGCGGTGCTTAGGCGAAGCCCTGCGTCGGTAGAACATCATCATCGTCACCACACCGTCGTGCTAATGGAACTCTCCCTCGAAGCTCGGCTGGATGAGAGTTCGAGGGATGTCATTGAGTTGAACGTCTGCTGAACTCGGAGGTGCCGTACATTTGGTAGTTGATCGGTCGGATCGTGAAGACGTACGACTACATCAACCTTTCTGTGCTAACGCTTCCGCTTTTGGTCTACGAGGGTACATGGACAACACTCTCCCCTCTTGTTGCTATGCATCACCATGATCCTGTGTGTGCGTAGGAAAATTTTGAAAATTACTACGTTCCCCAACAGTGGCATCTGAGCATTGTTTTATGCGTATATGTTATATGCACGAATAGAACACAAGTGAGTTGTGGGCGATATAAGTCATACTGCTTACCAGCATGTCATACCTTGGTTCAGCGGTATTGTTGGATGAAGCGGCCCGTAACTGACATTACGCATACGCTTACGCGAGACTGGTTCTACCGACGTGCTTTGCACACAAGTAGCTGGCAGTTGTCAGTTTCTCCAACTTTAGTTGAA
Source organism: Triticum dicoccoides (assembly GCF_002162155.2). Lineage (NCBI taxonomy): Eukaryota > Viridiplantae > Streptophyta > Magnoliopsida > Poales > Poaceae > Triticum > Triticum dicoccoides. The sequence goes on along the minus strand of NC_041388.1, from coordinate 456,256,248 downwards.
CCAAGTGTGGTTACGCCCGGTCCTTGAGAAGGTTAAAACAGAACTAACTTGACAAACTATCATTGTGGTTTTGATGCGTAGGTAAAAATAGTTCTTGCTCAGCCCATAGCCGCCACGTATAACTTGCAACAACAAAGTAGAAGACGTCTAACTTGTTTTTGCAGGGCATGTTGCAATGTAATATGGTCAAGGCATGATGCTATATTTTATTGTATGAGATGATCATGTTTCGTAACCGAGTTATCGGCAACTGGAAGGAGCCATATGGTTGTCGCTTTATTGTATGCAATGCAATCGCCCTGTAATGCTTTACTTTATCACTAAGCGGTAGCGATAGTCGTAGAAGCATAAGTTGGCGAGACGACAATGATGCTACGATGGAGATCAAAGTGTCGCGTCGGTGACAATGGTGATCATGACGGTGCTTCGGAGATGAAGATCACAAGCACAAGATGATGATGGCCATATCATATCACTTATATTGATTGCATGTGCTATTTATCTTTTATGCATCTTATCTTGCTCTGATTGACGGTAGCATTATAAGATGATCTCTCACTAAATTATCAAGGTATAAGTGTTATCCCTGACCATGCACCGTTGCAAAAGTTCTTTGTGCTGAGACACCACGTGATGATCGGGTGTGATAGGCTCTACATTCAAATACAACGGGTGCAAAACAGTTGCACATGCGGAATACTCAGGTTAAACTTGACGAGCCTAGCATATGCATATATGGCCTCAGAACACTGAGACCGAAAGGTCGAGCATGAATCATATAGTAGATATCATCAACATACTGATGTTCACCATTGAAAACTACTCCATCTCACATGATGATCGGACATGGTTTAGTTGATTTGGATCATGTGATCACTTAGAGGAGTAGAGGGATGTCTATCTAAGTGGGAGTTCCTAAATAATATGATTAATTGAACTTAAATTTATCATGTACTTAGTACCTGATAGTATTTTGCTTGTCTTTGTTGATTGTAGATAGATGGCCTGTATTGTTGTTCCGTTAAATTTTAATGCGTTCTTTGAGAAAGCAAAGTTGAAAGATGATGGTTGCAATTACACGGACTGGGTCCGTAACTTGAAGCAGATGCTGCTGATGATGTTAAGAACGTCTGGCAGAGTAAAGCTGATGACTACTCAATAGTTCAGTGTGCCATGCTTTACGGCTTAGAACCGGGACTTCAACGACATTTTGAATGTCATGGAGCATATGAGATGTTCCAGGAGTTGAATTTAATATTTCAAGCAAATGCCCGGATTGAGAGATTTGAAGTCTCCAATAAGTTCTATAGCTGCAAGATGGAGGAGAATAGTTCTGTCAGTGAACAATACTCAAAATGACTGGGTATCATAATCACTCGACTCAACTGGGAGTTAATCTTCCTATTGATAGTGTCATTGACAGAGTTCATCAATCACTGCCACCAAGCTACAAAAGCTTCATGATGAACTGTAATATGCAAGGGATGAATAAGACAATTATCGAGCTCTTCGCGATGCTAAAGGCTGTGGAGGTAGAAATCAAAAAGGAGCATCAAAGTGTTGATGGTCAATAAGACCACCAGTTTCAAGAAAAAGGGTAAAGGGAAGAAGAAGGGGAACTTCAAAAAGAACGGCAATCAAGTTGCTGCTCACGAGAAGAAACCCAAGACTGGACCTAAGCCTGAGACTAAGTGCTTCTACTGCAAACAGACTGGTCACTGGAAGCGGAACTGCCCCAAGTATTTGGCAGATAAGAAGGATGGCAAAGTGAACAAAGGTATATTTGATATACATGTTATTGATGTGTACCTTACTAATGCTTGCAGTAGCACCTAGGTATTTGATACTGGTTCTGTTGCTAATATTTGCAACTCGAAACAGGGACTACGGATTAAGCGAAGATTGGCTAAGGATGAGGTGACGACGCGCGTAGGAAATGGTTCCAAAGTTGATGTGATCGCGGTCGGCACGCTACCTCTACATCTACCTTCGGGGTTAGTTTTAGACCTAAATAATTGTTATTTCGTACCAGCGTTGAGCATGAACATTATATCTGGATCTTTTTGATGCGAGACGGTTATTCATTTAAATCAGAGAATAATGGTTGTTTTATTTATATGAGTAATATCTTTTATGGTCATGCACCCTTGAAGAGTGGTCTATTTTTGTTGAATATCGATAGTACTGATACACATATTCATAATGTTTTAGCCAAAAGAGGCAGAGTTGATAATGATAGTGCAACTTATTTGTGGCACTGCCGTTTGGGTCATATTGGTGTAAAGCGCATGAAGTAACTCCATACTGATGGAATTCTGGAATCACTTGATTATGAATCATTTGGTACTTGTGAACCATGCCTCATGGGCAAGATGACTAAAACGTCGTTCTCGGGAACTATGGAGCGAGCAATTGATTTGTTAGAGATCATACATACTGATGTATGTGGTCCAATGATTGTTGAGGCTCGCGGCGGGTAATGTTATTTTCTCACCTTCACAGATGATTTAAGCAGACATGGGTATATCTACATAATGAAACATAAGTCTCAAACATTTGAAAAGTTCAAGGAATTTCAGAGTGAAGTGGAAAATCATCGTAACAAGAAAATAAAGTTTCTACGATCTGATCATGGAGGAGAATATTTGAGGTACGAGTTTGGCCTACATTTGAAACAATGTGGAATAGTTTCGCAACTCACGCCACCCAGAACACCACAGCGTAATGGTGTGTCCGAACGTCGTAATCGTACTTTACTAGATATGGTGCGATCTATGATGTCTCTTACTGATTTACCGCTATCGTTTTGCGGTTATGCTTTAGAGACTGCTGCATTCACGTTAAATAGGGCACCATCGAAATCCGCTGAAATGACGCCTTATGAACTATGGTTTGGCAAGAAACCAAAGTTGTCATTTCTTAAAGTTTGGGGCTGCGATGCTTATGTGAAAAATCTTCAACCTGATAAGCTCGAACCCAAATCAGAGAAATGTGTCTTCATAGGATACCCAAAGGAAACTATTGGGTACACCTTCTATCACATATCTGAAGGCAAGACTTTTGTTGCTAAATTTGGATCTTTTCTAGAGAAGGAGTTTCTCTCGAAAGAAGTGAGTGGGAGGAAAGTACAACTTGATGAGGTAACTATACCTACTCCCTTGATGGAAAGTAGTTCATCACGGAAGCCGGTTCCTGTGACACCTACACCAATTAGTGAGGAAGCTTATGATATTGATCATGAAACTTCAGATCAAGTTACTAGTGAACCTCGTAGGTCAACCAGAGTAAGATCCGCACCAGACTGGTACGGTGATCCTATTCTGGAGGTTATGTTTCTAGACGATGACGAACCTACGAACTATGAAGAAGCGATGGTGAGCCCAGATTCCGCAAAATGGCTTGAGGCCGTGAAATCAGAGATGGGATCCATGTATGAGAATAAAGTGTGGACTTTGGTTGACTTGCCCGATGAACGGCAAGCCATTGAAAATAAATGGATCTTCAAGAAGAAGACAGACGCTGACGGTAATGTTACTGTCTATAAAGCTCGACTTGTTGCAAAAGGTTTTCGACAAGTTCAAGGGATTGACTACGATGAGACTTTCTCACCAGTAGTGATGCTTAAGTCTGTCCAAATCATGCTAGCAATTGCTGCATTTTGTGATTATGAAATTTGCCAAATGGATGTCAAAACTGCATTCCTGAATGGATTTCTGGAAGAAGAGTTGTATATGATGCAACCAGAAGGTTTTGTCAATCCAAAGGGAGCTAACAAAGTGTGCAAGCTCCAGCGATCCATTTATGGACTGGTGCAAGCCTCTCGGAGTTGGAATACGCACTTTGATAGTGTGATCAAAGCATATGGTTTTATACAGACTTTTTGTCATGGAATTGTCATGGCAGATGTCCTTAGTGTCAGGACTTAGTCGCGAGGCCAATGCATCTATGTGGTAGCTTGAGAGGGGTTGAGCGGGACGAGATACACGATGTTTTACCCAGGTTCGGCCCCTCACAGTGGAGGTAAAAGCCTACATCCTGCTTCATTGATATTGATGATGATGATGATCACGGTTACAAGAGTGCTCTATCTTGAGAGCTATTGTCTAAACCTAACTTGTCCAACTCATGGAACTTGTGAATCTTCGGGTGCCCTGCCCCTCCTTATATATGTTGAAGGGGCGGTTTACATGACTACTCCTATTAGGATTAGGATTACTCTATTACAAGTGGAGTCCTGGTCTTGCTTCCTTTTTAAGGGAATATTCTTTGTGCTTTCCTCATAAACCGGCCCACCATTAAACGTGAACCGGCCTTCTGGGCCATAGGCCTCGTCATCCATCTGACCCGCCCGCCGGGTTACTAATGAACTGCCAAGACCGGATGGGTAGCCCGTGAATCGCCAAGCTCCGGGCGGGTTACCAGTGAGTCATCCAGTCCGCCCGGTTTATACTTCCGGCCGGTTTATGCCACGGGGTATATCCCCGACATTAGCCCCCAGTTTAATTTGGATTTATCCATGTTAAACTGATCTGCAACATAAACTCAAGAGCAAATTTGACAGGTTATGCTCCGGGTTAAGAATTTTTGTAAACCGGTACCTGATCATCCTTAAGTCCTTGTTATTTCCTCCTTCTGGGAAATCCGGGTTAACAGACAAGCTTCATAATCAATTTTCCGACATTGGTTTGTCACCGAGAAATATTATGAAGAATAACTCCTTTGACTCAGCTCCCAAAGCACCGGCTTAAGAAATATGGTTCTGAAAATACTTATCTGATATTCAGCCGGTTTGAAGATGTAAAACTTGCCAGTTTAATATTACCAAAATGGCCGGTTTATAAATATTGATGGCACTAGGTCATAATTGTTGTCAACACTGGGTCATGTAATGGATATTCCTGATTTGCTCAAAATTGATAAACTGAAGACGTTCCTCCTTTATATGCATAATACATGTAGCCCCCAAGTCTTAAGAGGAGAATATAGTGATAACTTAAGACTTGCTCCAATAAGTGTTTCAACCTTGAAGAAATCTGATTAGCTCATCTCAATCATATAAACTGAATACTCCATATATGTAGCCCCCAAGTGCCGGGTTGTCATGTTTGCAGCAACCTGGGACTTGTAATTGCTTATAAAAACTTCAACCAGTGTAGCCCCCAAGGGCCGGGTCATTATGCAATAATGAGCAGGGACTTTGTAAATATAATCATGTAGATTTTAGAAGTGATGTGTAGCCCCCAAGGGCCGGTTCAGTAAGATAATATTGAGCTAGGACTTTATATATACTTCACTGAAAATAACATCATACGATGTAACTCCCATCATGGGGCTTGAACCCACGTCCACAAGGTTAAGAGCTTTGTGCTTTACCAACTGAGGAGTGGACCCTTCAATATAATGGATAAAAAACTTGTGTACCTTGAATTGTTGACAGGAGCAATTGGTAGCCCCCATGGGCCGGCTCATTATAATATGATGAGTCGGGTCTTCAATAAGACTAGTCAAAATGACTTTGCATTAGCCCCCAAGTGTCATGATGCATGCTTGCAGCGACATGAGACTTGCATGTAATCTCAATTTGAATAATGTAGCCCCCATGTGTCGGGTTGTAAGCCTGCAGCAACTCGGGACTATTCCTTCCATTGTAGAATAAATCATATCCTTTGATAAAATAATAGCCATTGCGCTAAAGCGACTTTGAAAAATCAATAATACCGTTTATTAATAACCATAAAAATCCAGCCATGTTGGCTATTCAAGATCATATAATCCGGTGAAAACCTTATTCATTCTATATCATAATGAAAATTCAGCCAAGTTTGGCTATTTGAATAATATAACCCAATGATTTATAAGCGCATGATTCCAATGGCGCAATCCAAATATATATATATATATATATATATATATATATATATACTGGCAACTTATAGTCCAAAGCCAGGCCAGTTTAATAAACACCGGTGTTTTATAATCCTGCTTTATTCAACCTGTTTCTTCATACAACAAGTTTAAAGTGTCCTGGAGATTTACCGTCGGACGGGTCATAATGCCCAACATATAACCTGGGTTGATAACCAAGGCTGCACTTAAGAATAATCAAATATGAAATATATCATACCTGTGACATTGAATCACATTGCTGGTTTACCGACTTTTTGTAGTAAGAGTGATAACCCCAATCTTGAGTAATGATAACTCCTTTCATACTATGCCGGTTTGTGATAAACCGTACTGGGTTGTGATAAACACCGCATTAACCATATATAATACTGTTGAGTTGTAGTCAAACCAGACCGGGCTGATAGTTTCCGGATTATAACTTGATCGTGTACTGACAACTTGTAGTTGAAAGCCGAGCCGGGTTGATAAACACCGGTTTACTCCATAATAGGATGGTAACAGAAAATCAAACTGGGCAGATAGCCTCCGGATTAAAATGGACCGTGTTCCGTCAATTGACAGTCGAACCGGTTTATGAAATGTCGTTTTAAAAACACAACAAAAAGAAAGAAATATCTATCAAAGAAAATTGTGAAGCAAAGGCAATGATAAAATCGTTTGCAAAAAGAGGCTTATTTGAGCTGATCAGATGGCGTTACCATGGTCAGACACGACCAAGCTCCCGATAGGTGTAGCTATGGCTCAATTCAGCCAGGTCCCCAAATGAAACCGTGGCATTTATGCCGATCAAGTGGCATGGCAATGGTTCGGGTTCGACCAAGCCCCCAAGTGATTCTGTGGCCTTAGGCCGATCAAGAGGCATGATTGGTTCAGACGTGACCAAGTCCCCAAGTGATCTGGTGGCTCTCGCCCATCAAGAGGCGTGACTATGGTTCAGACATGACCACAAGTCCCCAAGTGATGTTTATAAAATTTTCAAGGGGTAAACCGGAGGCCGCTTTAAGACAGAACAACTCCATGTAACCACGCATGATGTAAAAGAACAGAGACACCGCTTTATGAAGCAAACGCCCCCATGTGATCAATAATATGTCAGGCCAATAAGGCGGGATATCCATGTTTGAACCACGCATCGTGGCAGCAGGTCCTCTTCGGCAATTTTTAAGTTTTTGCAAGAGATAAATTCTTCTTTGAACCGGATATTGAGAGCTTCAAAGCTTTGTGGGAGACATCTTTCCCTTGAACCGGATTTTAAACCGGAATCTTCATTTTTAGCCGGAAATTTTCTGACGGCCTTTACACTCGAACTTGCGAGAAGTTAATTCCTTTTTGAACCGGAAATTCTTAAACCGGATTTGAGAGCTTCAGAGCTTTGTGGGAGAGAGATTTCCCTTGAACCGGACTGTAATCCGGATATTTGACAGCTTCAGTTAGACTAACTTCCCTTGAACCGGATTTTAAACCGGAATCCTTTCTGATGACCCGGAACTTCTTTATTAAGCCAGGATTTTGTAACTGTTATATACTTTCTAAGCCAGAAATTTTCTGACAGCCTTTAAATTTTCATCCATATAACAGTAGCCTCCGGGACCGGGTTATCTTTTCCTTGGGTCCTTAAATTTGCTTGAACTGGCAAGATTTGCTGAGTCATGTCATCGTAGCCCTCGAGTCTCAAGGTGACTCAAGGAGTTGGCTTGAGATTCTCCATTTTTGACCGTGATATAAACTGGCATAACTTGTATATCATTGGTGTTGATAGCACGATCTATATCCACAGAAGGTTGAGGTGACTACGGCGGGTTATAAATGATCCTGTATGAGCCGTGTCAGCAACTCGGCCAATGGTTCCTTCCAACTAGAGATTTGAAGTTAATCAAAAATGCAGTGGCGGCGACTTGTGCGCCCAATAAATAGCTCATGCAGACAGGTGTGGCCCGGTATGTTGATGTAGACCAGGCCGCGAGAGACGGACGACAAAGACGGACGCAGCTTCAGAGACAGCACAGCCAGATGAGTCGGACGCGGCGTAGTAGGTCAGCGCGGATGGGAGAGTCGGCCGCGGGAGTTGTAAACCGGCGCGGACGGAGAGCCGCCTGCGGGTATTGTGAACCGGCATAGACGGAGAACCGGCCGCGTGTTGATGTAAACCGGACCACAGGCGGTTTTGCGCGCGTCCGTTGAGCAGTGCAGAATGGTCAAAAGCCAGTATGTAATGACGGCAGTGCGCGCTCCATATGCATGGTGTAACACCAATGTTGTGGCGAATAATTGCCCTGCATATAAAAATATGCAAAACCAACATAATTTTTCTTTTTACAAAAACAATATATGTCAAAAATAGACTTAGATAGATGTCACCTGATTTGTTCGGACGACGGATGATCCATTTATCGCGACCGAGGCGGCTGAACATGCCCCCGGCGGCTCAAGACCTTAGGGGTGGCTCTGATTTGTTGATATACATATCAGAGTCAACCATGATATCTAAATGACAGAGCGGACGCGTGAGTCGGCCGTGGCATTGTAAGCCGCGCGGACAGACGGGTCGGCCGTGGGTGCGGACGGTTGAACCGCCGCGGGTATGGTCGAATGAACTGGCTACAGGCGCGGCTCGTTCAGTAGATGTAGACCGGACCGTTGAGGCGGCGATTTGCGCACATCTGATAAGCCATTTGATATAGTGTGGATATAGACGCGACCTCCAATGACAGCGTGTAGGGACCGGATCATAGTTTAATAATGAGGTAATTGACCTGTGTATATAGTAGCATACCTCGAGAAAATGTTTTGACATTATGTAATTACACCAAAAAAGAGTTCTAGAAAAATAGCACCTGATTGTTACGGCTGCGGCGGTTTTCAGTAGCAACTCAAGGTCGGTCGGCACAGGCGGCTCTCTGCAAGGGTGAAACGGCGGCGGAGGCACCCCGCAGCTCCACAGGGTGGCTCGGGGCAGTGACATGGGACTTTAGCAGAGGTGGCAATACAGGCGGGTTGTGCCGGGCGACGGTTCAGCCCCACTACTGCTGAGGAGAGGCTGCAGAGGCGGAGGCTGGCCATGGCGGCTCAGGCAACTCAGCGCGAGGGCGTGAGGCGAGCGGCGGAGGCCTGAGTCTGCGGCCATGTCCGTTTTCGAGTCACGCACTGTTGCCAATTCCCTGTCCGTCTCAATCTCCAGGTCGTGGCCCTCCCCTTTCCTCTTTTTTTTAATCTAAGACAAAAACCAATCGAGATTGACTCTGGAGATCCTGTGGTTGGCCCAGTTTCCGGGTCGTGGCAGGTTTGACCGCCCATGTCCGGGTCTTCCTTCAAGTTTCCATGCTGGATTTGTTCGTTTGGTGACAGTAGATGATCCTGCTGAGAGACACGGCGGCCTGTGCCAAATCTTCAGGATTTTCTCTGATGATTTTGTTAACAGAGCTGATGGTTATCGCCCATAAAATTTCTAATCTCAATCCAGTGAACTTAAAGTTGATGTAAATTCCTTCAAGAAATTGGTCTTTTCGTCATCCGGATGCGAACTTCTCAATCCCTAGATGAAATCCCTTCAAGAACTCAACACCATCGTGCACGGGCCCCACGGTGGGCGCCAACTATCATGGAATTGTCACGGCAGATGTCCTTAGTGTCAGGACTTAGTCGCGAGGCCAACACATCTATGTGGTAGCTTGAGAGGGGTTGAGCGGGACGAGAGACGCGATGTTCTACCCAGGTTCGGCCCCTCACGGTGGAGGTAAAAGGCTACGTCCTGCTTCATTGATATTGATGATGATGATGATCACGGTTACAAGAGTGCTCTATCTTGAGAGCTATTGTCTAAACCTAACTTGTCCAACTCGTGGAACTTGTGAATCTTCGGGTGCCCTGCCCCTCCTTATATATGTTGAAAGGGCGGTTTACATGACTAGTCCTATTAGGATTAGGATTACTCTATTACAATTGGAGTCCTAGTCTTGCTTCCTTTGTAAGGGAATATTCTTTGTGCTTTCCTCATAAACCGGCCCACCATTAAACGTGAACTGGCCTTCTGGGCCATGGGCCTCGTCATCCATCTGACCCGCCCGCCGGGTTACTAATGAACCGCCAAGACCGGACTGGTAGCCCGTGAACCGCCAAGCTCCGGGCGGGTTACAAGTGAGTCATCCAGTCCGGCCGGTTTATACTTCCGGCCAGTTTACCCCACGGGGTATATCCCCGACACTTTTGGAGAAACCTGTATTTACAAGAAAGTGAGTGGGAGCTCTGTAGCATTTTTGATATTATATGTGGATGATATATTGCTGATTGGAAATGATATAGAATTTCTGGATAGCATAAAGGGATACTTGAATAAGTGTTTTTCAATGAAGGACCTCGGTGAAGCTGCTTATATATTGGGCATCAAGATCTATACAGATAGATCAAAACGCTTAATTGGACTTTCACAAAGCACATACCTTGACAAAGTTTTGAAGAAGTTCAAAATGGATCAGGCAAAGAAAGGGTTCTTGCCTTTGTTACAAGGTGTGAAGTTGAGTAAGACTCAATGCCCGACCACTACAGAAGATAGAGAGAAAATGAAAGATGTTCCTTAGGCTTCAGCCATAGGCTCTATCATGTATGCAATGCTGTGTACCAGACCTGATGTGTGCTTTGCTATTAGTTTAGTAGGGAGGTACCAAAGTAATCCAGGAGTGTATCACTGGACAACAGTCAAGAACATCCGGAAATACCTCAAAAGGACTAAGCATATGTTTCTCATTTATAGAGGTTACAAAGAGATCATCGTAAATGGTTACGTAGATGCAAGCTTTGACACTGACCCAGACGATTCTAGATCACAAACCTGATACATATTTACATTAAACGGTGGAGCTGTCAGTTGGTGCAGTTCTAAACAAAGTGTTGTGGCGGGATCTACGTGTGAAGCGGAGTACGTAGCTGCTTTAGAAGCAGCAAATGAAGGAGTCTGGATGAAGGATTTCATATCCGATCTAGTTATCATACCTAGTGCATCGGGTCCAATGAAAATCTTTTGTGACAATACTGGTGCAATTGCCTTAGCAAAGGATTCAAGATTTCCCAAGAGAACCAAGCACATCAGGAGAAGCTTCAACTCCAACCGGGATCAAGTCCAGGTGGGAGACATAGAAATTTGCAAGATACATACGGATCTGAATGTTGCAGACCCGTTGACTAAGCCTCTTCCACGAGCAAAACATGATCAACACCAAGGCTCCATGGGTGTTAGAATCATTACTGTCTAATCTAGATTACTGACTGTAGTGCAAGTGGGAGACTGAAGGAAATATAACCTAGAGGCAATAATAAAGTTATTATTTATTTCCTTATATCATGATAAATTTTATTATTCATGCTAGAGTTGTATTAACCGGAAACATAATACTTGTGTGAATACATAAACAAACAGAGTGTCACTAGTATGCCTCTACTTGACTAGCTCGTTGATCAAAGATGGTTATGTTTCCTAACCCTTGACATGAGTTGTCATTTGATTAATGGGATCACATCGTTAGGAGAATGATGTGATTGACTTGACCCATTCCGCTAGCTTAGCACTCAATCGTTTAGTATTCTGCCATTGCTTTCTTCATGACTTATACATGTTCCTATGACTATGAGATTATGCAACTCCCATTTACCGGAGGAACACTTTGTGTGCTACCAAACGTCACAACGTAACTGGGTGATTATAAAGGTGCTCTATAGGTGTCTCCGAAGGTATTTGTTGGGTTGGCGTATTTCGAGATTAGGATTTGTCACTCCGATTGTCGGAGAGGTGTCTTTGGGCCCACTCGGTAATGCACATCACTATAAGCCTTGCAAGCATTGCAACTAATGAGTTAGTTGCGGGATGATGTATTAGCGATTGAGTAAAGAGATTTGTCGGTAACGAGATTGAACTAGGTATTAAGATACCGACGATCTAATCTTGGACAAGTAACATACTGATGACAAAGGGAACAACGTATGTTGTCATGCTGTTTGACCGATAAAGAACTTCGTAGAATATATAGGAGCCAATATGAGCTTCCAGGTTCCTCTATTTGTTATTGACCGGAGACGTGTCTCGGTCATGTCTACATAGTTCTCGAACCCGTAGGGTCCACACGCTTAAAGTTTGATGACGCTTATTATGAGTTTATGTGTTTTGATGTACCGAAGGTAGTTCGGAGTCCCGTATGTGATCATGGACATGAGGAGGAGTCTCGAAATGGTCGATACATAAAGATGGATATATTGGAAGCCTATATTTGGATATCGGAAGTGTTCCGGGTGAAATCGGGATTTTACCGGATTAC
>NC_041388.1:456218663-456243672 GCF_002162155.2 Triticum dicoccoides | reverse complement strand
CTTTCCTTCCTCTCCCCCTGCTCCCTCCCCCTTCTCCTACTCCAACTAGGAAAGGAGGGACTCCTACTCCCGGTGGCAGTAGGACTCCTCCCTGGCACGCCTCCACCTGGCCGGCCACCTCTCCCCCCATGCTCCTTTATATGCGGGGGCAGGGGGCACATCTAGACAACAATTGATCTCTTGGATTTCTTAGCCATGTGCGGTGCCCCCCTCCACCATAGTCCACCTCGATAATATCGTAGCGGTGCTTAGGCGAAGCCCTGTGTCGGTAGAACATCATCATCGTCACCACACTATCATGCTGACGGAACTCTCCCTCAAAGCTCGATTGGATCGGAGTTCGAGGGACGTCATCAAGCTGAATGTGTGCTGAACTCAGAGGTGCTGTACATTCGGTACTTGACCGGTCGGACCGTGAAGAAGTACGACTACATCAACCGTGTTGTGCTAACGCTTCCGCTTTCGGTCTATGAGGGTACGTGGACAATAGTCTCCCCTCTTGTTGCTATGCATCACCATGATCCTGTGTGTGCGTAGGAAATTTTTGAAATTATTACGTTCCCCAACACATTTTGAACGTCATGGAGCATATGAGGTGTTCCAGGAGTTGAAGTTAATATTTCAAGAAAATGCCCGGATTGGGAGATATGAAGTCGCCAATAAGTTCTATAGCTGCAAGATGGAGGAGAATAGTTCTGTCAGTGAACATATACTCAGAATGTCTGGGTTTCACAACCACTTGACTCAACTGGGAGTTAATCTTCCTGTTGATAGTGTCATTGACAGAGTTCTTCAATCACTGCCACCAAGCTACAAGAGCTTCATGATGAACTATAATATGCAATGGATGAACTATAAAGGCTGCGGAGGTAGAAATCAAGAAGGAGCATCAAGTGTTGATGGTCAACAAGACCACCAGTTTCAAGAAAAAGGGTAAAGGGAAGAAGGGGAACTTCAAGAAGAATGGCAAGCAAGTTGCTGCTCAAGTGAAGATGCCTAAGTCTGGACCTAAGCCTGAGACTGAGTGCTTCTACTGCAAAGGGACTGGTCATTGGAAGCGGAACTGCCCCAAGTATTTGACGATTAAGAAAGATGGCAAGGTGAACAAAGGTATATCTGATATACATGTTATTGATGTGTACCTTACTAATGCTCGCAGTAGCACCTGGGTATTTTATACTGGTTTTGTTGCTAATATTTGCAACTCGAAATAGGGGCTACATATTAAGCGAAGATTGTCTAAGGACGAGGTGACGATGCACGTGGGAAATGGTTCCAAAGTCGATGTGATCACGGTCGGCACGCTACCTCTACATCTACCTTCGGGATCAGTTTTAGACCTAAATAATTGTTATTTGGTGCCAGCGTTGAGCATGGACATTATATCTAGATCTTGTTTAATGCGATACGGTGATTCATTTAAATCCGAGAAAAATGGTAGTTCTATTTATTTGAGTAATATCTTTTATGGTCATGCACCCTTTAAGAGTGGTCTATTTTTGATGAATCTCGATAGTAGTGATACACATATTCATAATATTGAAGCTAAAAGATGCAGAGTTGATAATGATAGTGCAACTTATTTGTGGCACTGCCGTTTAGGTCATATTGGTCTAAAGCACATGAAGAAACTCCATTCCGATGGACTTTTGGAATCACTTCATTATGAATCACTTGGTACTTGCGAACCATGCCTCATGGGCAAGATGACTAAAACGCCATTCTCTGGAACTATGGAGGGAGCAACATATTTGCTGGAAATCATACATACTATTGTATGTGGTCCGACGAATGTTGAGGCTCGCGGCGGGTATCATTATTTTCTCACCTTCACAGATGATTTGAGCAGATATGGGTATATCTACTTGATGAAACATAAGTCTGAAACATTTGAAAAGTTCAAAGAATTTCAGAGTGAAGTGGAAAATCATCGTAACATGAAAATAAAGTTTCTACGATCTGATCGTGAAGGAGAATATTTCAGTTACGAGTTTGGTCTGGATTTGAAATAATTGGCAATAGTTCCGCAATTCATGCCACCTAGAACACCACATCGTAATGGTGTGTCCGAACGTCGTAATCGTACTTTACTAGATATGGTGTGATCTATGATGTCTCTTGCTGATTTACCGCTACCGTTTTGTGCTTATGCTTTAGAGACAACTGCATTCACATTAAATAGGGCACCATCTAAATCCATTGAGACGACACCTTATGAACTATGGTTTGGCAAGAAACCCAAGTTGTCGTTTCTTAAAGTTTGGGGCTGCGATGCTTATGTGAAAAAGCTTCAACCTAATAAGCTCAAACCCAAATCAGAGAAATGTGTCTTCATAGATACCCAAATGAGACTGTTTGGTATACCTTCTATCACCAATCCGAAGGAAAAACATTCATTGCTAAGAATGGATTGTCGGAGCAATGAGCCACGGGTAGGCTAACCCGAGGCCCAGAACCTTTCAAGACATCGTGGCTGACTATGCCCCTCAAGGCGCCAGGATGAAGAGCCGCCTTCTGGAGGCCGGCTGAAGGAACAAGCCGACTGCCCGCATGCGGCCGAGTCCTAGAGGCGAGGTCAAGACGGGCCGACTCCCACATGGTGGCTTCCAGAGAAGCCGGCCACGGGGAGTCGGCCCACGGCACCAACAAAGCCCATGCCCTCATAAGGGGGGATGGGACGGGGAGTGGCTACAGTAATCCCCCGCCAGGCGGCGGGGCTGTAGCCACGACCCCATGACCAAGCCTGTGTCATTAGAAGCACGGCTATAGTAATCAGCAGCCGGCAAGACCCGCAAGCGGCGGGTACGGCCTGTCGGCTCCGTACCAGACCAGTCGGCGGGCCCCAGCAGTCGGCATAGAGGCTGGCAGGCGAAGAGACTGACGGCTGGGCCCTGCGCCCAATCGGTTTACCATTGTACCCCTGGGGGGTAGGCCTATATAAACCCCCCAGGGTACCCATGCAAAGGTTCCAATTCATTAGAACAAGACCAGACCTTAGAGAAGGGAGGGATCTAGCCTAGCCTCCTCCTGTCCACAGATACAGCTCGAGGAGCACCTTTGTACTCACTTTTGCCTTAGTGATCATGCGGAGACCCCGCAGAGTAGGACTAGGGGTGTTATCTCCTAGGAGAGCCCTAAACCTGGGTAAAGTATGCCGGCGTTCGTGTCTACGCCTCATCCCGTTTCCACGCACCGGCGATGTTCTACTCGCCCCCACCATGATAAGCCATCCTTTGGCATATGTCGCACCCAACTCCCAACATTTGGCGCCCACCGTGGGGCCTGGTGCACCGTCGTCCGGAGACCTGTTCTGGACGGGAACCCTTTTCCTCCCTGACGAGCGCAGCCAGCCCGGCACACCAGACGGGGTCTGCGTCGACGCGTTGCATGGCGCTGAAATTGGCTGCGCGGCCAATTGCCTCACCGATTTTGTAGGCGAGGTTCGCCTCTCCGACGAGCCCACATCCGATGCAGGCACAGGCGGCCCCGACAGCCTCCTCGCGGGCCTCCTTGACCAACTCCATGTCGCCAGCGAGCCAGGTGGGGACTTGGAGTCCGTAGGCTCCACCGATCCGATGTTGGTCGACTCCAACACCGTGTCGCTTGACACGTTCTCCACAAACGTGGTGGTCTACAACGAGCCACTTCCTCGCACGGGGAGCGGCGAAAGCACCGTCATGGAAGTGCTTGTCATCAATCATGGCGAGCACTCCGATGGGGGTGATTATGACCCGCTCCACGCGGCGCTACAAGACCTGGTAGCGCCCATCCCTAGAGATGCCGACGCCGAGACGCTGGAGGCACGCCGCCTTCAGCTAGTCGAAGGCGCCAAAAAGCTGGCCAGCATGAGACGCCTGTCAGAAGCCTACCAGCGCGAGATGGACCGCGCTGTGGGCGGCACACCAGCTCCAGCTGGGCCTAGCCGCCTTGGCACGGTCTAGCAGCGCACTGCGGCTATCGTCGGTCTGTTCGGGGCAAATCGCCCCGTCTACGCCACGCCTGCGGAGAACATTCGAGCTGCCCAGGCGGCGGTGGATGAGCTGGAGAAGTTCGAGGTCGAAGAACTTCGCTTGATGACGGAGCGCGTCCAATGACTCCTTGACACGGCTGCTGAGCAGAACGAGGCCGGCTGCCGCACTGATGCGCCGCGCCGACAGAATGAGAACCTGCTTCCACGCTGAGACCAAGTCGCGGAGTACCGGACGCCAACTGGCGGCGTCCGCGGAAGAAAGGACAAGGAGCCGGTTGCCAGCCGCAGTCGAACTCGCATCACCATAGAGCGTGGCCGAGACGGCCACCCAAGAACAGTGGAACGACGGGACGACTGTCCGCCTCCTCCCCCTCGGAGGGAAAGGCGAGTCTCCCGGCCGCCTATTGATCACCCGACGTTGGGCGACCGCCTTGGCTGCCGAGAGGGAGTCGGAGAGAACGACGCCCGCCATCGGATCGACCATCTCCACCGATCTCTAGCGCTTGAGGAAGAAGATGAGTTGGGTCCGCCGTGTTTTGGCCCCAGCATCTGAGATGAGCCCTTCCCCAAAGGGTTCACGCTCCCGAGAGACACACCCAAATACACTGGCTCCGTGAAGCCAGAAGACTGGCTGGTCGACTACTCCACGGCCATCAGCATAGCGAACGGCAACAAGCGTGTCGCCGTGAAGTACGTTCCACTCATGCTCCAGGGCACGGCCCAGACGTGGCTGAACAGCTTAAAGCGCCGCAGCATCAACAGTTGGGTGGACTTCACCGACGCCTTCATCCGCAAGTTCACCAGCACGTACAAACGACCTCCCGAGGCTCGCCAGCTCTCCTTGTGCGTGCAGGGCCCCAACGAGTCAACTCGCGACTACCTCACGCGCTGGGCCGAGCTCCGCAACTCTTGCAAGGGCGTGCATGAGGTGCAGGCTATTGAGTACTTCACTGCAGGATGCCGAGAGGGCACCCTCCTCAAGCACAGGCTTCTCTGCGATGAGCCAGAAACCCTTGACGAGTTGTTGATCGTAGCAGACAAATATGCCACAGCCGACTCCTCCATGAAGACGGAGATTCAAGTTAGTGCGACAGGCAAGGTGGCTCCTCAGGCTCCTCGAACCCCGGCTGGAGACACCGGTCGGCGTCAACAGCAGAACGACCACAAGCGCAAAGCCCCCCCGCCGACTTCCACCAGTCGGCAGGTGGCAACAGTTGAAGACCAGCAGCCGGAAGGGCAGCCTCCCCCCAAACGTCAGAAGGGCGGTAAGTCCAACTGGCAGCCAGCTTTCTCGTATGAGTAGACCTTGGATGGACCCTGCAAATTCCACAGTGGCGCAAAGCCGTCCAACCACACCACCCAGAAGTGCCACTGGCTCACCAGGATAGCCAAGGGAGACGGCATTTTGCCTCCCCCACCTGCGGGGCTGCCGCCTCCTCTGCCCCAGCAGCCGGCGGTCAGACCAGTCGGTGCAGTACAAGATGAGTACCCAGAAGAGCAGGGAGCGTACGTCATGTTCACCAGTGTGGCCGATGATCAACGCAGCAGGCGGCTGCAGCAGCAGGAGGTGAATGCAGTAGATTCTGACACATCGGAGTTCATGCATTGGTCTGAGAAGCCCATCAGCTGGAGCAGAGCTGATCACCCGAAAGTAATGCCCAAACCCGGCTCCTACGCCTTGGTTTTGGCCGCCAGCTTTGAAAGGACAAGCGAGCTCCTCGTTTCTCCAGAGTCCTGATAGACGGCGGCAGCAGCATTAACATCCTGTACAAGGATACTATGGAGAAGTTAGGGATTAGGCAGAGGCAACAACAGTCCAGCCGGACGGTGTTCCATGGCATAGTTCCTGGCCTTTCCTGCTCTCCAATCGGCAAGATCTTGATCGACGTCCTCTTCGGAGACAAGGATCATTTCCGCCGAGAGTCAATTTTGTTTGAGGTGGTGGACCTAGAGAGCCCATACCATGCGCTGCTTGGCCGGCCGGCCCTGGCCAGGTTCATGGCCGTCCCCCACTATGCCTACCTGAAGATGAAGATGCCGAGTTCCAAAGGGATTCTGACCATAAATGGCGACTACAAGAAGTCGTCCCCCTGCGCATCAGAGAGCAGTCGGCTGGCCGAGTCCCTCATGATCGCAGCTGAGAAGCGGCTGCTAGACCGGGTTGTGGCGATGGCTGGCAAACAGCCAGAGATGTCGCCCGATCCTAGGGAGACGGAAGCTGAGGGCTCGTTCAAGCCGGCCAAGTAAAAAAAGAAGATACCTTTGGACCCAGAGCACCCACAGAGGTACGCTGTCATAGGCACCCACCTCGACAGCAAATAGGAAGGTGAGCTCGTCGATTTCCTCCGTGGGAATCGAGATATCTTTGCATGGTCCCCCAAGGACATGCCAGGCGTCCCGACGGAATTCGCTGAGCACAAATTACACGTCCGATCTGATGCCAAGCCAGTCAGACAGCCTTTGCGCCGCTTGTCAAAAGAGAAGAGAAGAGTTGTTGGAGAAGAGATAGCCCGGCTGCTTGTGGCCGGCTTCATCATGGAAGTATTCTTTCCAGAATGGCTAGCCAACCCGGTCCTGATACTGAAGAAGAACAAGCAATGGAGAATGTGTATTGACTACACAAGACTCAACAAAGCATGCCCCAAGGACCCATTCGCCTTGCCAAGGATCGACCAAGCAATAGACTCCACAGCCGGATGCGAGCTGTTGAGTTTCTTAGATGCATATTCAGGGTATCACCAGATCAAGTTAAACCCAACCGACAAGCTGAAGACTGCTTTCATCATGTCGTTTGGGGCTTTCTTCTACCTAACCATGACGTTCGGCTTGAGGAACGCCGGCGCCACCTTCCAACGATGCATGCAGAAGTGCCTCCTCAAGCAGCTAAGCAGAAATGCTCCTGTCTATGTGCTATGGTGTGCATTTTGCCGCCAAGAAATTGAAGCCTTACTTCCAAGAACATCCAATCACTGTGGTCTGCACAGCTCCTCTAGCCGAGATCATCAGCAACCGAGACGCTTCGGGACGAGTGGCCAAGTGGGCCATAGATTTGGCCCCCTACACCATCTACTACCAACCTCGCACTACCATCAAGTCACAAGCGCTGGCCGACTTCCTCGTCGACTGGGCCGAAACCCAGTATCTACCGCCAGCGCCCGACTCCACCCATTGGCGAATGCATTTCGATGTCGACTGGGAGCCGACATCGTCCTCACCTCTCCCAAGGGCGACAAGCTCAAGTATGTGCTGCAAATCCATTTGCCGCCTCCAACAACATCGCCGAATACGAGGCACTCATTCACGGGCTCTGGCTAGCCAAAGAACTTGGCATTCGCTGGATCATGTGTTATGGTGACTCCGACTTGGTGGTTCAGCAGTCGTCAGGCGATTGGGACGCCAAGGATGCAAACATGGGGAGCTACCACTTCCTCGTACAACAACTCAGTGGATATTTTGAGGGCTGCGAGTTTCTCCATATACCAAGGAACGACAACGACCAAGCAGACGCCCTGGCGCGATTCGGCTACACCCATCAGGCGATACCATCCCTCGTCGCCCTCAAGCGCCTCCTCAAGCCGTCAGTCAAGCCATCACTGGAGTTAGACTCCATCTTCATGCTGGCTCCTCCTGAAGTGGTCGGATCCGAGTCAAGAGCCCCCACAGACGACGCGAGTATTCCGGCAGGCGGCGAGGGGATCGTGGCAGTTGCACCCGGCCCAGGGATTGCGGAGCCCGGCCCGGACACTTCAGAGCCCGGCTCAGGGACTTCATCGACACAGCATGTGGCTGCCGACTCCAACCCGCCACCTCCCAGCCCAGCCACCCTCGTCCAAGTCGCAGTCTTGACTGTTGCAAAAATTGCAGCACCTTCATGGGCCCAGCCCATCCTCAAATTCCTAGTGAACAAAGAGCTGCCAATTGATGAGATCTCGGCTCGGCAAGTGCAATGTCGGGCGGCAGCATAGACCAGTCAACAGAGAGCTCGTAAGGTGAAGTATCACTGGTGTCTACTAGCGCTGCGTGGAGCCAGAGCAAGGCCAAGCAATCCTCAAAGACATCCATCCCGGCGAATGTGGCCACCATGCGGCTTCGAGAGCACTCATTGCCAAAGCCTTCCGCCATGGTTTTTTCTGGGCGATTGCTCTTGAAGACGCCAAGACCTTGGTCCAAAAATGCAAGGGGTGCCAGAAGTTCCACTCCAAGCCTCATCAGCCGGCTTCTCCACTCAATACTATTCCCATTGCCTGGCCATTTGCTGTTTGGAGCCTAGACATGGTAGGACCATTCAAGACAGCACGAGGCGGTCTGACTCACTTACTTGTCGCAGTGGACAAGTTCACCAAGTGGATAGAAGAAAAACCAATCAAGAAGTTCAATGGTCCGACTACTGTAACCTTCATCTCCGACATCACAGTTCGGTACGGCATACCACACAACATCATCGCCGACAACGGCACAAACTTTGCCAAAGGTGCCTTGGCCAGTTTCTGCGCGACACAGGGCATCCGACTAGACTTAGCGTCCATTGCCCATTCGCAGTCCAACGGCCAGGTAGAGCGACCAAATGGCCTAATCCTGTCCGGCATCAAGCCTCGGCTGGTCGAGCCTCTGGAGCGCTCGGCAAGCTGCTGGCTTGATGAGTTGCCAGCCGTCCTCTGGAGCCTGTGCACGACTCCAAACAAGTCAACTAGCTTCACGCCCTTCTTCCTCGTCTACGGGCCCAAAGCCATCATCCCAACGGACATAGAGTTCGACTCCCCTCGAGTCACCATGTACACCGAAGAGGAAGCAGAAGAAGCACGTCAAGACGGCGTTGATCTGCTGGAAGAAAGCCGGCTGTTGGCACTCAGCCGGTCCAACATCTACCAGTAGAGCCTACGCTGATACTACAATAGGAAGGTCAAGCCACGATCTTTCCAAGAAGGAGACCTTGTGCTTCGGCTGATTCAGCGAACAGTTGGCGATGAAGCCTTCGCACAGGGCGATGAAGGAGGACAACAGCACCACCGTGTTGCGGTGAGGTGGTGCGGCTGGAGACCGTAGAATTCAAGGAAAGAGCGGAAGAAACTTCTGCCCGATAGGCCAAGGCCGCGCAGGCAGTGCGAGCGGAAGACGACCCGTTCGTCCTCCTGTGGCGCTGGCGAGATTTCCTCCCTCGGCACGAGACGGACCCGCACGAGGTCCTCGCCGGGCAACCGACGTGTCTTGCGGAGGAAACCGACGTGGTCGTCGTGGACCTCCGAGCCATCCCAGGTTCCGGAGTGCGCAGTAGGGGGCGTGACGGTGGAGGAAGAACTCATCATGAGCAGACTGCCGCAGTGCTAGACGTAGCTTGAGGTGCGGTAGAGAGAGAGAAGAAGAAGAAGAAGCAATGAGGAGGTGGGACGCGCTTGCTCCGCCGCTCCCCTCCTCCCCGTACTTATAGACTCATGGGCTGAGAAGCCGAGGGGGCGGTCGTGGGATCTACTGCGCCCACTACCCCACGCCCCCCATGTTTATTGCGCAAGGTTACTGCGCGCAGTAACTCCGCAGGAACCTCAATCGTCCACCCCGGCCGCAGCGGATCCGCTCGCGTGCGTGGTGCGGTAGTGGCGGGCCCTGCCAGTAGGCATGTCCCGTCACGCATGTGGGTGGGCAGACTGACCCGGCCCCTTGTTGCCACATGACGGCCCCGAAACGGGCGGCGGCCTGGAAGCTTAGCCAGTACGCCACTCGAATCCCGCCGAGGCGTTCGAAAATCATGGACAAGTCAAATTGGGCGAGTCCGACTCCTACCAGTCGGCCCGTCAGAAGTCAAATGAGGTTTCACCTCAAGCAATCGGAGAAAGAAACTGCTGAGGCTCCTCGGCTGATCGGCCGCAGCGCCTCACCAGCTTCGGGGACTACTGTAGGAGTAATAGGCCACGGGTAGGCTAACCCGAGGCCCAGAACCTTTCAAGACATCGGGGCTGACTGTGCCCATCAAGGCGCCAGGATGAAGAGCCGGCTTCTGGAGGCCGGCTGAAGGAACGAGCCAACTGCCCGCATGCGGCCGAGTCCTAGAGGCGTGGTCAAGACGGGCCAACTCCCAACTGGCGGCTTCCAGAGAAGCCGGCCACGGGGAGTCAGCCCACGACACCAACAAATCCCATTCCCTCATAAGGGGGATGGGACGGGGAGTGGCTACAGTAATCGCCCGCCAGGCGGCGGGGCTACAGCCACGACCCCATGACCAAGCGTGCGTCATTAGAAGCACGGCTACAGTAATTAGCAGCCGGCAAGACCCGCAAGCGGCGGGTACGGCCTGTTGGCTCCGTACCAGACCAGTCGGCGGGGCCCACCAGCCGGCAAATAGACTAACGGCTGGGCCCTGCGCCCAGTCAGTTTACCATTGTACCCCTAGGGGTAGGCCTATATAAACCCCCCAGGGAACCCATGCAAAGGGTTCCAATTCATTAGAACTAGACCAGACCTTAGAGAAGGGAGGGAGCTAGCCTAGCCTCCTCCTATCCACAGATATAGCTCGAGGAGCACCTTTGTAATCACTTTTGCCTTAGTGATCATGCGGAGACCCCGCAGAGCAGGAGTAGGGGTGTTATCTCCTAGGAGAGCCCCGAACCTGGGTAAAGTACGGCGACGTTCGAGTCTACGCCTCATCCCGTTTTGGGGCACCGACGATGTTCTACTCGCCCCCACCATGATAAGCCATCATTTGGCATATGTCGCACCCATCTCCCGACATGGATCCTTTCTAGAGGAGTTTCTCTAGAAAGAAGTGGGTGGGAGGAAAGTAGAACTTCATAAGGTAACTGTACATGCTCCCTTATTGGAAAGTAGTTCATCACAGAAATCTGTTCCTGTGACTCCTACACCAATTAGTGAGGAAGCTAATGATGAAGATCATATAACTTCAGATCAAGTTACTACCGCACCTCGTAGGTCAACCAGAGTAAGATCCGCACCAGAGTGGTACGGTAATCCTGTTCTAGAGGTCATGTTACTTGACCATGACGAACCTACAAACTACGAGGAAGCGATGATGGGCCCAGATTCCGCAAAATGGCTTGAGGCCATGAAATCTGAGATGGGATCCATGTATGAGAACAAAGTGTGGACTTTGGTTGACTTGCCCGATGATCGGCAAGCCATCGAGAATAAATGGATCTTCTAGAAGAAGGCTGACGCTGACGGTAATGTTACTGTCTACAAAGCTCGACATGTTGCCAAAGCTTTTCGACAAGTTCAAGGAGTTGACTACGATGAGACCTTCTCACCCATAGCGATGCTTAAGTCCGTCTAAATCATGTTAGCAATTGCCGCATTTTATGATTATGAGATTTGGCAAATGGATGTCAAGACTACATTCCTGCATGGATTTCTAGAAGAAGAGTTGTATATGATGCAACCTGAAGGTTTTATCGATCCAAAGGGTACTAACAAAGTGTGCAAGCTCCAGCGATCTTTCTATGGACTGGTGCAAGCATCTCGGAGTTGGAATAAACGTTTTGATAGTGTGATCAAAGCATATGGTTTTATACAGACTTTTGGAGAAGCCTGTATTTACAAGAAAGTGAGTGGTAGCTCTGTAGTATATCTAATATTATATGTTGATGACATATTGCAGATTGGAAATGATATAGAATTTCTGGATAGCGTAACAGGATACTTGAATAAGAGTTTTTTAAGGAAAGTGCTCGGTGAAGCTGCTTATATATTGGGCATCAAGATCTATAGAGATAGATCAAGACGCTTAATTGGACTTTCGCAAAGCACATACCTTGATAAAGTTTTGAAGAAGTTGAAAATGGATCAAGCAAAGAAAGGGTTCTTGCCTGTGTAACAAGGTGTGAAGTTGAGTCAGACTCAATGCCAGACCACTGCAGAAGGTAGAGAGAAAATGAAAGATGTTCCATATGCTTCAGCCATAGGCTCTATCATGTATGCAATGCTGTGTACCAGACCTGATATGTGCCTTGCTATTAGTTTAGCAGGGAGGTACCAAAGTAATCCTGGAGTGGATCACTCGACAATGGTCAAGAACATCCTGAAATACCTAAAAAGGACTAAGGATATGTTTCTCGTTTATGGAGGTGACAAAGAGCTCGCCGTAAATGGTTATGTGGATGCAAGCTTTGATACTGATTCCGATGACTCTAAGTCACAAACCTGATACGTGTTTTTATTGAACGGTGGAGCTGTCAGTTGGTGCAGTTCTAAACAAAGCATCATGGCGGGATCTACGTGTGAAGAGGAGTACATAGCTCCTTCAGAAGCAGCAACTGAAGGACTTCATATCCGATCTAGGTGTCAAACCTAGTGCATCGGGTCCAATGAAAATCTTATGTGACAATACTGGTGCAATTGCCTTGGCAAAGGAATCCAGATTTCACAAAACAGCCAAGCACATCAAGAGACACTTCAATTCCATCCGTGATCAAGTCAAGGAGGGAGACATAGATATTTGCAAGATACATATGGATCTGAATGTTGCAGACCCGTTGACTAAGCCTCTCTCACAAGCAAAACATGATCAACACCAAGACTCTATGGGTGTTAGAATCATTACAGTTTAATCTAGATTATTGACTCTAGTGCAAGTGGGAGACTGAAGGAAATATGCCCTAGAGGCAATAATAAAGTTGTTATTTATATTTCCTTATGTCATGATAAATGTTTATTATTCATGCTAGAGTTGTATTAACCGGACACTTAGTACATGTGTGAATACATAGACAAATAGAGTGTCACTAGTTTTGCCTCTACTTGAAAAGCTCATTGAATCAACGATGGTTATGTTTCCTAACCATAGCCATGAGTTGTCATTTGATTAATGGGATCACATCATTAGAGAATGATGTGATTGACTTGACCCATCCATTAGCTTAGCACGATGATTGCTTAGTTTGTTGCTATTGCTTTCTTCATGACTTATACATGTTCCTATGACTATGAGATTATGCAACTCCCGAGTACCGAAGGAACACTTTGTGTGCTACCAAACATCACAACCTAACTGGGTGATTATAAAGGTGCTCTACAGGTGTCTCCGATGGTACTTGTTGAGTTGGCATAGATGGAGATAAAGGTATTCTACATTGTCACAGAGGTATCTCTGTGCCCTCTCGGTAATGCACATCATTATAAGCCTTGCAAGCATTGTGACTAATGAGTTAGTTGCGGAATGATGCATTATGGAACGAGTAAAGAGGCTTGCCGATAATGAGATCGAACTAGGTATAAGGATACCGACGATCGAATCTTGGGCAAGTAACATACCGATTGTCGTGGAATTGTCACGACAGATGTCCTTATGTGAGGACTTAGTCGTGGAGCCATCATGTTGAGGTTAGCTTAAAGGGGTTAATCAGGACAAAGGACACGAGGAGTTTATACTGGTTCGGCCCCTTACAATGAAGGTAAAAGCCTAGTCCAGTTTGAGGTTGGTATTGCTAGGGTTTTGATGAGCAGGGAGCGAATACGCATGACCCGGCTCTCGATCTGTTGTTTCTTGCCCTAAGGCGCCGCTACATCGTCCCCTTATGTACACGGGTTGATGCCCTATGGTCCTCAGAGTCCCGGCCGGCTTATACAACGTATCCGGCTCAGTGACCTTTCACATATGCCTTACAATACACGTTTACATACATGGTGGTTTATACTCATGGGCCTTAAGACGCCTTCAGGTCTGGGCCCTCTACTAAGCCTATCTATGAATCGCCATGTGACATTGGGCTTCATTGTGTTGAGTTTACATAGGGATGACCCGGCCCCTCCTGGGAGGGTCATACATAATAGTTATATCCCCAACATTAGGCCCCAGGTTGATTTGGACTTGTTCATGTCAACCTTCAAGACTTAGAAAAATCCTTCCATGTCTGCTGTAAAAAAATTTGTAACCCGCCATGGAGTCATCTCCAGAAATTTCAGAAACCCGCCACGACGTCATCTTTAATGGATCTTTATCTTAATGTCTTCCAAAAAATTGAGGCGCCCAATTAGCTGGATAACCATCATTTGGCCTCCTCGACTTTCGCGCCTGCCTGTTTCCTGTCTCCTTATAAATAGGACCAGAAAGCCATCTTCCATTCTTCTCCTTCTCCTTCCTTCCTCACAACGCACCATCCCACACAAACCCTGCCGCCGTCGACCTCCTTCCTTGTCCTCGACTCCGGCTGTTGCATCGCCCTGAGTAGACTAGAGAACTGCGGCTCTTCTCCACTGTTCTTACAGCTCCAGTAAACCTTCCTTTGTTCATCATCATCCTTCTTTTAGTTAGTTTACATCCATGTATTAGATCCAAAACATATGGGAATCTTGCGTGGTCGTAGTTTTAGCACTTGTTTTAATACTAGATCATATCCCCATCGTGACGGATTTCCTCTAGGGCTTCTTTATTTTTCCACTACCAGCTTTTGTAAATGAATTTATCCCTTTTTTCTAAATAGCGGTAGATCCAAATTTGTAACCTCCACCTGCGGAACTTGTTTGTCTTAGTACTTAGCCAATGTTGCTTCCATCAACTCTTTGAACATCTTAGTCATGGCGGCTTACCCTGCCGACTTATCTTTTCTTCATATATCATTAGCCCTTGCTTAAGCCGTCATTTTAAACATGCACTGTAATTGTTAACTTGTCATCCCATCAACTGATTTGAACCGGCCAATTATTTTCTTTTTAGACTGTCCTTTCACCATGCCGCCGAAGACGATGACAACTTGCAACTGGATTACTTCCAGTCACCGAGAGTACTTTGAAAGACTTTGTCACTGTGGGATTCTTACCAGAGAAGAGTGCCATGCATTATCGTGTTCGTGACCTTGAAGAGAAACCTCAGCCAAAAGATGGGGAAATCATTCTTTTTACTAACCATATGACCCAGGGCTTCTCACCGCCCGGCTCAAAATTCTTCAGGGATGTTCTACACTTTTTCAAACTCCATCCGCAAGATATTGGACCCAATTCCATACCTAATATTTGAACTTCCAAGTTTTTTGCGAAGTTTACCTTCAAGAAGAACCTTCCATTGAAATCTTTAGGGAATACTTCTACCTGAACCGCCAGAACGAGTACGCCAATGGTCCCATCTTGGAACTTGGCGGGATTTCAATTCAAGGCAGACGAGATGTCGTCTTCCCTCTAGTAGTCCTGCCAAGCCATCCCAAGGACTAGAATCAGACATGGTTCTATTACAAAGATACCTCGCCGTCTGATGAAAATCCGATGCGGGTTATCGAGCATATCGTCTTGAAGCAAAGCACCCACTTCCTAATAAACTCACCCCTATCGAACGCAAGAAACTTGTCCCAAAATCAGAAAACTCCAAGCCTTGTTAGGAAATGGCTTGACCAAAGTTGACTTGATCCGCTGCTGGTTCGCATGGCGGATTATACCTTTAAGCCGTCGATCTAGCTTGATATGTTCATACACTGGAGGAAATAATGATCCTTTACGTCATAGCTCTGTGTGTTTGACTAAAGAGGCTATTGTTGAAATGGCAACCACTCTTGTCAATAGCAAGTATGAAGACTGCAACATAGTAAGGTTGAACCCTTTCTGCAAGCTTAACCCGGCACCAGAGGTAAATCTTCTTGACTTCTTTTTCCTCAGCAGTTAAGTATTTGCGTGAATTTCAACATGTTATCTTTCCACAGGCCAAATCTGACTTTTGGAAAGAAAAATATGACCATGGGGCTGCCAAATAAGCTAGAGCTGTTACGATAGCCGCCAAGAAGACCGTCGGGAAATCTAAGAAGAAACAAAATGCCTCTGATTTACTCAACCTGGATGACATCTCTGAGTCAGAGGTAGCCCTTGACTCTCTGGGCCAGTTTTTTAACAATCTTATTGACACTGATTATTGCTAGGATGACACGGGGACCAGCCAGGCAGTCGAAGAAGAGGTAACTATTATTTCCTCTGACTTAGAACTTTACCAAGGTAGAAACTTCGGCGGGTAACCCGGAAAGTAAGGTTTTCACACCCCTTGGCTTATTTAGATCCTCATTTTCTTTTGAAACGACAGCAACATGAGAGCCGCCGGCAGACCCAAACCGATGGAGATGATGACTTACCCTCCAGCTTACCAACAACTCCATGGAAACGCCAGAATGAGGTTCTTTTTGACCTTTATCCTTTGTATTTGTTCAATGAATTACCTTTATCACTCATTTTTTATTCTATCTTTCCAGGAAATTTCCCGTTCCTCTTCTGGCGATTCATCACAAACTCAATTGCCGGCCACCTCCCCCGGGTAAAGATAACTACCCCTCTTATATACCTTTATATATGTATCATTATACTGACTTTTCTAAATCCTTTTTTAGCGGCCGAGCAAAGCCCAAGAAAGCAAAGGTGACAAAGCCGGCTGAGAATCCTTAAACCATTGAACCGGAGCAGCCAACCCTCGTACTAGAACATCCTGAAGAACCCGAGCAGTCAACTTTTGTGCCAAAATAGGCTGAACAGCCAGAGGACCCTGCCTTCAGCGTTCAACCGGATTTATTTGAACCATCAGCAGAGGAAAATGCTATTGTTCCATCAAGTATTCAGCCGTCAAGCTCAGCTAACCTGCCGGAGAAGCATGATGCACTACAAAAAAATACACTTCCGTGATGATACATGTTTCTCACAGTAGGTTGCATTTTCTGTCATGCATGCACATCCATGACAATTTTAAGACAGGATCAAGATAGTCATAACTGTGCAGTCGTAGAAGTGTTCCATGACATTACCAAAATTATCATCACGGAAGTGTCCACTTCCATGATGATAAATCCCACGTCACAGAAGTGTTTTCGTCAAGGGTGACAGACATGTGGCATCCATCGTAATGGAACGCCGTTAAGCTATCGGGTCGGGTTTTGGATCCGATAACCCGTTAACAGCCCCGACCAATGGGGATTTTCCACGTGTAAAATCATTATTGGCTTGAGGAAACATGTGTCGGCTCATCGTTGGGACAGATGTCATCCACTCATTGGACAGAAGGCGCCTATGATACGTCGACACATGGCATGGCCCAACAGAGGCCCATTCCTGTGAAAAGGCCAACTTGTTTGAGTTGGTCAAAAGGTGGCGGGCCGGCCCATGTAAAGCCTGTTAATGGCCTATTCGCATATAGCCCATTTACAGCCCATTAACTCAAGGCCCATTACGCCCTATCCGAATTAGGCACAGTAGCGTCATCTGGGCCACCCAATATGATTCCAGCCCGTTTCCACTTCTGGCCCAGGACCAAGAGAGGGAATAATGCTATTTTCGTCGTGGTCGATCGTCTTTCCAAAGTAGCTCATTTCTTACCTGTTCGTGAGAGTATAACCGCTAGTCAGCTGGCAGACTTATACATCTCCCGAATAGTGTCCCTCCATGGTGT
Source organism: Triticum dicoccoides (assembly GCF_002162155.2). Classification (NCBI taxonomy): domain Eukaryota; kingdom Viridiplantae; phylum Streptophyta; class Magnoliopsida; order Poales; family Poaceae; genus Triticum; species Triticum dicoccoides. The sequence goes on along the minus strand of NC_041388.1, from coordinate 456,226,351 downwards.
TCCTTTGGAAATTAACTCGGATCGAGGAAGTCTTTTCACCTCTCGATTTTGGGAAAGTTTCCAAAATGCTATGGGAACTCGTCTCTCCTTTAGCACCGCTTTCCACCCTCAGTCGAGTGGTCAAGTGGAACGCGTCAACCAAATTCTAGAAGACATGCTTCGAGCCTCTGTTATCTCATTCGGAATGGACTGGGAGAAGTGCCTTCCATTTGCCGAATTCGCTTACAACAACAGCTATCAATCTAGCTTGGGTAAAGCCCCTTTTGAAGTTCTCTATGGACGACGATGTCGAACACCCCTTAACTGGTCAGAGACCGGGGAAAGAAAATTCTTTGGCCCGGACATGATTCAGGAAGCAGAAGAACAAGTTCGCATCGTTCGTGAAAAGTTGAAAACAGCCCAATCTCGTCAAAAGAGTCAATATGACCGAAAACATAAGGCTATGACTTTCGAGGTTGACGAGAAGGCTTATCTTCGGGTCACCCCTCTGAAGGGAACCCATCGTTTCGGTATCAAAGGCAAATTGGCTCCTCGTTACATTGGACCTTTTCGCATTCTTGCCAAACGAGGGGAAGTTGCCTACCAGCTGGAACTACCTCCGCATCTCTCCAGAGTCCACGATGTCTTCCACGTTTCTCAACTCAGGCGTTGCTTCTCGGATCCTATCCGTGGAGTGGACCACGAAACGCTTGATCTCCAAGATAATCTTACATATCGAGAGTACCCCATTCGTATCCTCGATCAGGCCGAACGTACCACTCGACGTCATAATATCAAGTTTCTCAAGGTTCAATGGTCGCACCATTCTGAGGATGAAGCAACTTGGGAAAGGGAGGATCGTCTTCGACTCGAGTACCCCGCCTTCTTCTCGGAGGAACCCAAATCTCGGGACGAGATTCTTTTGAGTGGGGGTGAGTTGTCACACCCTAGCTAGTCATGCATTAGAGTGTTGCATCATGTTTATTCTTTCATCAGAAACTTGAAATGGGGATGACAGAACCCCCAGTCCCCTCTGAAACCAACTAGGGTTACTAAAATAATTTTTCAATGAACCTGAAATGCCCTTCTAAAATGCCCATCATTTTCGTCTTGGTTCAAAACCTCTGCCAAAAATGGTGCACATTTTCCTAGGCCATCCTAGGGTTTTTGAATTAAATCATAAATATTTGAATTTGGGCATTTAAAATAATATAAAATATTTAAATGCTCAAATATCTCCAAACTAAAATGTTTCATGTTGGAAATAATCCAACTATGGGCCAGGAATAGTTTGGTGATTTTTGAACTTGCCTAGCTATTTTATTAAATTCAACAAAGTTGCAGATATATTAAATAAAAACAGAAACAGAAAAAAAGGGAAAAACTTCCCTGTGCGGCCCAGCCAGCTGGCCGGCCCAGCAAGCCAGCCCAGCCCACCACCGCCGTCGTCCTCCTGGCGCCAGTCGGCCAGGCGTGTGGCCGGCGCGCGCGCACGGCCGGAGCGCCACGCCACCAGCCCGTCTGCCTGCCTCCCCCGCCAGCGCGATGCCGCGGCGCTTCTTCTCGGTGCCGCCCCGATCCCCTGGCCTTATCCCTCTCTCTCTCCCGTGCTGCTCTCTCCCTCTCTCTCTCACGGCCGAACACCACCGTCGCCGCCGTTCTCCATAGCCGCCGTCTCCGACCACCCCTCGCTCCCCCGACTAGCTCAGGAGCTCCGCCTCGACTCCCTCTTCCTCCCCACCGCTCCACAGCTCCCCGGAAGCCCTGCATCGCCGCCACGTCGCCGTTCCCCTCTTCGGGCTCCGATCATCGTCGCCGTCGAATTCGTCGTCTCCAGCGCGTCCCCGAGCCCGCTAACCACCTCTGCAGCCCCGCGGTGAGCCCCGGATCGTTTCCCCCTTCTCCCCTGGTCTCTTTCGACCTCTAGGCCCTAGCCCCACCTTGGCCGAGAGCTCCACGCCGCCGGCGATGTCGCCGTCGTGGCCACGGTCACCGTAGCACCCAACCGAGCACACCATCGTGCTCCACACCTCACTAGGAGCACGTAGCACGCACTAACGCCTCCCCAAGCCCCCTGCAACGCCGATTCCGACCGCACCCGAACTCCGGCCGCCGCAGCCGAGCTCGCCGCCGTCAACTCCGGCCACCCCGAGCCCAACCACCACCACCAATAGTCGCGGCTCAACCTCAGCAACACGTAGATGCCTTCCGCCGTCCATTTGGTTGCCGGAATGGCAAAAAGCACTTTCGCCGCCGTCTCGGGCCTCGCCGGCGTCATGTCGCCGGTGGGGTTTGACCTGTCCGACCTGGGGTTTGACCCCCCAGGGTCACTGACGCGTGGGCCCTGTCGGACAGTTGGTTAGTTAGTACTAATTACCGTTAGTCAACCCCCCTGACACTGACCAGTGGGCCCCAGCGCCACTAATTAGTAATTAGAATTAATTTAACCCTGTTTAACCCCCCTGTCACTGACGTGTGGGCCCCACACGTCAGGTTTGACTCCAGCCAGCCGCAGTTGACCACTGACGTCATGCTGACGTCATGCTGGCGCAATAATTATATTTCTGGATTAAATTAAATCAGGAAATTCCAGAATATTATTTAAACTTCAAAAATTCATAACTTTTATTCTGTAACTCCAAATTGGACAAATTATATATGAAAAATGATCAGAAAAATCCAATCTATCCATCTGTACTATTTTCATGCATGATCAAACAAGTTAAATTGATGTTTTAAGCAGAACAAGGAAAAGCACTTTAAAAGGCCATATTTGAATTTGAAATTTGAATCCTTGATTCAAATTTGTTCAAACCCTTCTGGTTTTAGTTGCATTAGCCCAATACACTCATTTTGCCATGTCTCATGCATGCATCATATTGTTGCATACTGTTTGGTAATGTTTGTGTATCGGTGCTCTCTGCGGCAGGTTCTGTCCCCGAAGAGTACCGTGATTACCCTAACGAAGAACCGTATCAGTGCATCGAACCATCAGGCAAGCAACCAACCATTTGATCATATCGATACAATCCCATGTTCTCGCTCCTGCTCTCTTTTACTGCATTAAGACAACGCGATTCAAACTGCTGTGTGCTACGGTAGTTGAACCCATTTCCTCTGCATGACCTGTCATTGCCACAGTAACTAGATGAAACTCACTAGCATGTGTAGGAGTTGATTGAGCCATATGTATGTGTTGTTCCTACCTTGCTATGCCTGCTATGCTTAGAGTCGTGTCAGGTCTGGTTCATCTGGGTGATGGGCTAGAGTGAAATGATTATGTCGGTAATGAGAGTGGTGTGGTGAACACGATTTGGTAAAGGTATCGATGAGAGGCCATGTAGGAGTACATGGTGGGTTGTTTCATTGAAGCCGACCTTAAGCACTGAGATCTGTATGCGTGATTTAAGATACAGCCACTACCATGCATTGGGCCCTGAAATATGACCCCGCTCGACTTCTTATTCACCCTAGCTCTCTGTCCAGGAGTTGCAAGTAGTTTCTGGTGTTTGTAGCCTACTGGAGGCCGTGGACAGCGCTGACCGTAGGGGTGGGCTGTGATGCGGTAGGTACGTGGCCGGGTGTACCGAATACCCGTTAGGTATCTCGGGAACCCTGTTCACATCGTTCGGGGCCGTATGGGAAACCTCGGCCGGACTCCCTGCGGATGGAACCTGAATAGGCGATAAACCTGGACTAGAGGCTTAAGTGTTTAGGTAGGTCGTGGTCTACACCCACGTCGGCTTTCGCTTGAAGTCTGCCGAGCACATGTCGTGTGCAGACGCTAAGTGGTGGAAACATGTATGAAGAAGTACACCCCTGCAGGGTTATCATAATCTATTCAAATAGCCGCGTCCACGGTAAAGGACTACTTGGTTGCCTATACAGTTCATAGACAAGTAAATGGAAACTGTTAAAAGCCTCAAGATAAGTGTGAGTGCCGAGGATGGCTCTTCCGTAGGAAGACGGAGGTGGATCCTCGGTAGTGTATTGAATTGGTGAGTAGTGGACTCGTGTACGCAAAACCATTTCAAGTTGGAGTATCGTAGGATAGCCTAGCCAAGAGTCAAAGCTGGCTTGCTGCAATAACTCCACCAACCCTTCTTGATACTATGCATGTATGTAGGATCTGATGTAAGTCTTGCTGAGTACCTTTGTACTCATGTTGCTATAATCTACATTTTTACAGAAGACGCTGCAACCCCTTCTGATGGGTTCTATGTAGACGTTGACATCATCGAGTAGGCTAAAGACCCAGGTGGTGACCCTGAGCTTGTGAAGGACCTTGTAGTATAGCTAGGCTTCCCAAGCCTCTTTTATTTTACTAGTTGTCTGTACTCAGACAAGCTACTTCCGCTGCTGGTTTGTATGACTGTATGACTTGTATGTGGGGTCGTGAGACCCGTACCTTTGTGTATGTTATGTATGGCTCACTGAGCCTTAAATAAAGTACTTGTGTCATAGAGTCATGTTGTGATGCTTCGTTGTATTTGCACATATCGAGCATATTGTGTGTATGATTGAAATGCTTGGTATGTGTGGGATCTGACTATCTAGTTGTTTATCTTTAGTAGCCTCTCTTACCGGGAAATGTCTCCTAGTGTTACCGCTGAGCCATGGTAGCTTGCTACTGCTCTGGAACACTTAGGCTGGCCGGCATGTGTCCTTCTTCGTTCCTGTGTCTGTTCCTTCGGGGAAATGTCACGCTGTGAGTACCGGAGTCCTGTTAGCCCGCTACAGCCCGGTTTACCGGAGTCCTGCTAGCCTGGTGCTACAGCCCGGACCCACTTGCTGATGACCGACACGTTCGAAGCTGGGTCATGGATGCCTGTCCCTGTAGGTCTGTGCCACTTTGGGTTTACGACTAGTCATGTCAGCCCGGGCTCTTTAGCATATGGATGCTAGCGACACTATCATATACGTGAGCCAAACGGCGCAAATGGTCCCAGGAAAAGGTAAGACGACACCCGTGGGGATACCGTGCGTGAGGCCGCAAAGTGATATGAGGTGTTACCAGCTAGATCGATGTGACATCGAGTCGGGGTCCTGACAGCGTTGGTATCAGAGCCGGACTGCCTGTAGGTTCTCCAAGCCAAACTGGTCGATGTTGAGTCTAGAAATTCTTTAGTTATATGTAGGGGAATTGTTTGTGGGATGGAACGTAAGGCTCTTTTTACTCCTTATACCTTATGACATTCTGATCTGAGTCAGTCCATTCTTCTACCGGGGTTAAGGAATTAGGATCTATTCTCTCTATCAGGATCACGTGTTACTAATCAGTAGTACCTTATAAGTTTGATGGTTACCAGCCTAGTTCAGTTCTACTACCACATTATGTTGCCAGAATGGTTTCAGAACTTTGATATGGTGATGTTGAGTGTGTACGAAATCCTTTGTCAAATGTCTCAAATTCTTTTTGAGCATTTACAGCTGTTATGCTGCCGAAATCTTGCTAGAAATTCTAATGCCTTTGCATTATGATTGTGCTTTCAGATGGCCACTCGCGACCTCAATCAAGTGGTTCGCCTGACTCGATGCCTAGATGTACCCGGCCATACTGCTAAGTTGGTCAGGGTAATGACTGAGGCTGGATACCGCTGGTATCCTGAGTACACGGTCGAAGAGCAATTCCGAGACTTTAATCAAAGCCAGTATCTCTGCACTGTCAGGATATTTCCATCTTATCCTGGATCCACCGAGCCTCTTCACTGCTCTTATGGACTCGGGGTTACCATTGAGATGGCTGTGCAGGACGCCGCCTACTCTATGATGACCATTATGCAGGTCAGATCTGGTTTATTTCGGGACTCTGATTTCCGGTATATGCCAGGATCACTTCCGGGAGCACAAGGGTATCTCCAGGCTATCTATGCTGACCCCACTCAGGAGGATTCACGGACTCGCACCACTGCTGAGATGCTCGAGGATAAGGACCGTGAAAATCGGGCCTTAAGGCTAGAGCTCTTCAACACCCGTGCTGACCACTGGGCCACTTTGACTCGGTTCGCACCGGCGGTGCAAGCTGGATATTCAGATATGCGCGATCTCTATCCTGTGAGATCTGCTCTGCCAGACGTGATGGTTTGGCGTGATGTAGGAGGCATCACCCCACCTCGCGGTCCCCGCAGGCCACCGTTTGTTGGTCCAAGGCCTCATCCTAGCCCCTATGGTCCACAAGCTCCGCGAGACCGTCTGTTTCCAGATGATCATGTTGAGCTTCCAGGCTATGGAGGTGACTTCTACGAGGACTACTACGGATCGGTCTGAGTTAGTGGTAGTATCTTCGCACTAGCTGTGTCGTCTATCGTCCCGCGTGACTCGTGGGATATGACCTAGTTTGTACTCCTTCCGGAGGTGTAGAAAAATAATGTATAGGAGCTTGGAATGCCTCCGATGAGATGTAATCCTCTTTTCACCGTAATAGTACTTTGTTTGGTCTTGTACTAAACCCTGTATGGTGTGTATGACGATGGAATAAAAGAAGCAGTTTCTGTATCTACCATGTCATACGGATGATCATCTTGCATTCCGAGTTATTTCTTACATTATGAATCCTATGTCGGAATTTTACCATCCTGACTAAATCATTGTCTTGTTTACCTAGGATGGTCAACACGCGCGCTAACCCTGCTTCTCAAGAGCAGGCCGAAGGCAGTGAAGCCAGGGATGCAAATCTGCCTCATCCTCCTTCACTAGCCGAGGTTATGATGGAAGCTGAGAGAAACAAGCGGGAGACAAACCGTTTGTTGGAGCGTATTGAACAGAATACAACACACCATCAGAGGGCTAACGTGGTGTCACTCAGTGATTTTATCAAATTGCATCCACCCACGTTCCACCACTCCGTCGAGCCTCTCGACGCTGATGACTGGCTTCGCAGTATCTCTCACAAACTGCGTTCCGCGCTGGTAGCGGAGGCTGACAAGGTCACCTTTGCTGCATATCATCTTGAAGGCCCCGCCAGTCTATGGTGGGAGAATTATGGAGCTATGCGCCCAGCGGGCCATGTCACTACTTGGGCTGAATTCAGTGAGGCTTTCCGTGAACATCACATTCCGGAGGGTCTCATGGACCGTAAACGTGAAGAATTTTGCAGTTTCACCCAAGGCCGACTTTCTGTGGATGCTTACAGCAGGGAGTTTGGTAATCTCGCACGATATGCAACCGAGGAAGTGTCTACCGATGCCAAGAAGCAAGCAAGGTTCCGTAAGGGCCTTAGTCCTGAGCTTTGCCGTGACCTCTGTCTGCATGAGTGCACAACTTTTCAGAAACTTGTCAACAAAGCCATCAGTGCCGAAACTGGTCAGACTGACTATGACGCAACACGCAAGCATGGCCGTGACATGGGTTCCTCATCCGGTGCTGGTCCTCAGAAGCGCCGCGTGTGGGTGCCCAACACCGCCCTGCCACCCAGGTTTACACCGAGGCCATCCTTCCAGGCGCCTCGCCCCGTTCAACAGTCTGCTCCAGCCAAGCCCTATGGGGGTCCAACTAACAATGCTCCTCCACGTACCAGTTCCGTGACTTGTTTCAAGTGTGGGGAATCTGGTCACTATATGCGTGAGTGTCCCCAGACCAACCCCAACCAGTCTGCTAAAGCTGTTGGCCGTGGCAAGCCGACAGGAAAAATATTCCACGCCAAGCCGGTCACCGCTTCACGTGGCCATGTCAACTGTATCTCTGCCAAAGAAGCTCAAGAGGATCCCAAC
>NC_041388.1:456157006-456218013 GCF_002162155.2 Triticum dicoccoides | reverse complement strand
GGTCAGATCTGGTTTATTTCGGGACTCTGATTTCCGGTATATGCCAGGATCACTTCCGGGAGCACAAGGGTATCTCCAGGCTATCTATGCTGACCCCACTCAGGAGGATTCACGGACTCGCACCACTGCTGAGATGCTCGAGGATAAGGACCGTGAAAATCGGGCCTTAAGGCTAGAGCTCTTCAACACCCGTGCTGACCACTGGGCCACTTTGACTCGGTTCGCACCGGCGGTGCAAGCTGGATATTCAGATATGCGCGATCTCTATCCTGTGAGATCTGCTCTGCCAGACGTGATGGTTTGGCGTGATGTAGGAGGCATCACCCCACCTCGCGGTCCCCGCAGGCCACCGTTTGTTGGTCCAAGGCCTCATCCTAGCCCCTATGGTCCACAAGCTCCGCGAGATCGTCTGTTTCTGGATGATCATGTTGAGCTTCCAGGCTATGGAGGTGACTTCTACGAGGACTACTACGGATCGGTCTGAGTTAGTGGTAGTATCACTAGTTCGCACTAGCTATGTCGTCTATCGTCCCGCGTGACTCGTGGGATATGACCTAGTTTGTACTCCTTCCGGAGGTGTAGAAAAATAATGTATAGGAGCTTGGAATGCCTCCGATGAGATGTAATCCTCTTTTCACCGTAATAGTACCTTGTTTGGTCTTGTACTAAACTCTGTATGGTGTGTATGACGATGGAATAAAAGAAGCAGTTCTGTTTTTACCATGTCATACGAATGATCATCTTGCATTTCGAGTTATTCCTTGCATTTTTATCCTATGTCGGAATTTTATCATTCTGACTAAATCATTGTCTTGTTTACCTAGGATGGTCAACACGCGCGCTAACCCTGCTTCTCAAGAGCAGGCCGAAGGCAGTGAAGCCAGGGATGCAAATCTGCCTCATCCTCCTTCACTAGCCGAGGTTATGAGGGAAGCTGAGAGAAACAAGCGGGAGACAAACCGTTTGTTGGAGCGTATTGAACAGAATACATCACACCATCAGAGGGCTAACGTGGTGTCACTCAGTGATTTTATCAAATTGCATCCACCCACGTTCCACCACTCCGTCGAGCCTCTCGACGCTGATGACTGGCTTCGCAGTATCTCTCACAAACTGCGTTCCGCGCTGGTAGCGGAGGCTGACAAGGTCACCTTTGCTGCATATCATCTTGAAGGCCCCGCCAGTCTATGGTGGGAGAATTATGGAGCTATGCGCCCAGCGGGCCATGTCACTACTTGGGCTGAATTCAGTGAGGCTTTCCGTGAACATCACATTCCGGAGGGTCTCATGGACCGTAAACGTGAAGAATTTTGCAGTTTCACCCAAGGCCGACTTTCTGTGGATGCTTACAGCAGGGAGTTTGGTAATCTCGCACGATATGCAACCGAGGAAGTGTCTACCGATGCCAAGAAGCAAGCAAGGTTCCGTAAGGGCCTTAGTCCTGAGCTTCGCCGTGACCTCCGTCTGCATGAGTGCACAACTTTTCAGAAACTTGTCAACAAAGCCATCAGTGCCGAAACTGGTCAGACTGACTATGACGCAACACGCAAGCATGGCCGTGACACGGGTTCCTCATCCGGTGCTGGTCCTCAGAAGCGCCGCGTGTGGGTGCCCAACACCGCCCTGCCACCCAGGTTTACACCGAGGCCATCCTTCCAGGCGCCTCGCCCCGTTCAACAGTCTGCTCCAGCCAAGCCCTATGGGGGTCCAACTAACAATGCTCCTCCACGTACCAGTTCCGTGACTTGTTTCAAGTGTGGGGAATCTGGTCACTATATGCGTGAGTGTCCCCAGACCAACCCCAACCAGTCTGCTAAAGCTGTTGGCCGTGGCAAGCCGACAGGAAAAATATTCCACGCCAAGCCGGTCACCGCTTCACGTGGCCATGTCAACTGTATCTCTGCCGAGGAAGCTCAAGAGGATCCCAACGTCGTTCTCGGTACGCTTCTTGTTAACTGCCACCCGGCATCTGTTCTTTTCGATACAGGAGCCTCTCATTCTTTTATATCCGAAAGTTATGCTCGTTTGCATAACGTTGCATTCTGTGACATGCCATCCACTATGGAAATTTCTACCCCTGGTTCTAGATGGCAGACCTCTAGGGTAAGTTATGGAAATGAGATCCAAGTCGACAGACTTGTTTTCCTCGCGTCTTTGATAGCCCTTAAATCTTCAGATATTAATATCATTCTGGGTATGGACTGGATGTCGGCTCATCATGCCCAAATCGATTGCTTCTCTAGGACTGTTCAACTCACCCATCCTTCGGGAAAGATAGTTAATGTCTTGACCCGAATAGCCAAGCGACAATTATATTCTCTTAACGCCAGCCCTTTGCGAGACCTTGAGGACGTTCCGGTAGTCCGTGACTTCCCGGATGTCTTTCCAGAGGAATTGCCAGGTGTTCCACCTGACAGGGATGTTGAGTTTGTAATAGACCTCATTCCAGGAACCGTTCCGATTGCTAGAAGACCTTATAAGATGGCACCCCTAGAACTAGCCGAGCTTAAGAAACAACTCGATGAGTCCTTGAAAAAGGGTTTCATCCGACCTAGCTCATCTCCGTGGGCTTGCCCCGTCCTATTCGTCAAGAAGAAGGATGGTACGGACCGGATGGTTGTAGATTACCGACCTGTCAACTTGGTCACAATCAAGAACAAATACCCGCTTCCCAGGATCAACGACCTGTATGATCAGCTCGCTGGATCCTCAGTCTTCTCCAAGATGGATTTGAGGTTGGGCTACCATCAAATCAAAATCAGAAACGGGGACATTCCTAAAACGGCCTTTGTCACTCGTTATGGCCAATACGAGTACACCGTCATGTCCTTCGGATTAACCAACGCTCCAGCCACCTTTTCTCGGTTAATGAACTCAATCTTCATGGAGTATTTGGATAAATTCGTCGTGGTTTACCTCGATGATATACTCATCTACTCCAAGAACGAGGAAGAACATGCCGAACATCTAAGGCTAGTGTTGCAGAAACTTCGAGAGCATCGCCTTTATGCCAAATTTTCTAAATGTGAATTCTGGTTGTCAGAAGTGACCTATCTGGGTCATGTAATATCTGGTAAAGGTATTGCTGTTAACCCCGAGCGAGTTCAAGCCGTCCTTAACTGGACTCCACCCGAATCGGTCAAGCAAGTTCGGAGTTTTCTAGGCTTAGCGAGCTATTGCCGTCGCTTTGTCGAGAACTTCTCCAAGGTTGCCAAACCTCTAACCGAACTCCTCAAGAAAGATAAGAAGTTCGAATGGACTCCACAATGTGAGCACAGCTTTCAGGAACTGAAAAGACGCCTGACTTCTGCTCCCGTACTGGTACCGCCAGACTTCTCTAAGGACTTTGTTATCTACTGCGACGCCTCGCGACAAGGACTAGGTTGCATTCTCATGCAAGATCGACACGTAATTGCCTACGCTTCATGGCAATTGCACCCACATGAGGAGAATTATCCCACTCATGATCTAGAGCTTGCAGCCGTAGTCTATGCACTTAAAACCTGGCGACATTACCTCCTCGGTAACCGTTGCGAAATATTCACTGATCACCAAAGTCTGAAGTACATCTTCACCCAACCGGATCTGAACCTCAGGCAAAGACGTTGGGTCGAGCTGATCACAGATTTCGACTTAGGAATAACCTACACCCCAGGGAAAGCCAACGTCATGGCTGATGCGCTAAGTCGTAAATCCTATTGTAACAATCTGATGTTACAACAAAGTCAACCGCTTCTCCATGAGGAATTTCGGAAGCTTAACCTTCACATTGTTCCTCAAGGATTTCTCTCCACCTTGGTGGCGAAACCTTCTCTTATGGATCAAATCATTGCTGCCCAGAAGTGAGATAAGGGAATAGCTAAGATCAAGGAGAACATTGCTAGCGGAGGTGCTAGTTGTTTCTCCACAAATGATCATGGTGTTGTGTACTTTGAGAACCGTCTAGTGGTTCCCAAGAACCAGCATCTACGGCAGTTGATCCTTAAGGAGGCTCATGAATCTCCTCTCACTATTCATCCCGGTGGTACTAAGATGTATCAGGACCTATGCCAGAGGTTCTGGTGGACTAGGATGAAGAGAGAAATTGCTCAGTATATTGCTAATTGCGACGTCTGTCGTCTTGTAAAAGCAGAGCATCAACGGCCTGCTGGCACCCTTCAACCCTTAGCTATTCCTGAATGGAAATGGGATAAAATTGGTATGGATTTCATTACCGGTTTTCCCAGGACCAAGAGAGGGAATAATGCTATTTTCGTCGTGGTCGATCGTCTTTCCAAAGTAGCTCATTTCTTACCTGTTCGTGAGAGTATAACCGCTAGTCAGCTGGCAGACTTATACATCTCCCGAATAGTGTCCCTCCATGGTGTTCCTTTGGAAATTAACTCGGATCGAGGAAGTCTTTTCACCTCTCGATTTTGGGAAAGTTTCCAAAATGCTATGGGAACTCGTCTCTCCTTTAGCACCGCTTTCCACCCTCAGTCGAGTGGTGAAGTGGAACGCGTCATCCAAATTCTAGAATACATGCTTCGAGCCTCTGTTATCTCATTCGGAATGGACTGGGAGAAGTGCCTTCCATTTGCCGAATTCGCTTACAACAACAGCTATCAATCTAGCTTGGGTAAAGCCCCTTTTGAAGTTCTCTATGGACGACGATGTCGAACACCCCTTAACTGGTCAGAGACCGGGGAAAGAAAATTCTTTGGCCCGGACATGATTCAGGAAGCAGAAGAACAAGTTCGCATCGTTCGTGAAAAGTTGAAAACAGCCCAATCTCGTCAAAAGAGTCAATATGACCGAAAACATAAGGCTATGACTTTCGAGGTTGACGAGAAGGCTTATCTTCGGGTCACCCCTCTGAAGGGAACCCATCGTTTCGGTATCAAAGGCAAATTGGCTCCTCGTTACATTGGACCTTTTCGCATTCTTGCCAAACGAGGAGAAGTTGCCTACCAGTTGGAACTACCTCCGCACCTCTCCAGAGTTCACGATGTCTTCCACTTTTCTCAACTCAGGCGTTGCTTCTCGGATCCTATCCGTGGAGTGGACCACGAAACGCTTGATCTCCAAGATAATCTTACATATCGAGAGTACCCCATTCGTATCCTCGATCAGGCCGAACGTACCACTCGACGTCATAATATCAAGTTTCTCAAGGTTCAATGGTCGCACCATTCTGAGGATGAAGCAACTTGGGAAAGGGAGGATCGTCTTCGACTCGAGTACCCCGCCTTCTTCTCGGAGGAACCCAAATCTCGGGACGAGATTCTTTTGAGTGGGGGTGAGTTGTCACACCCTAGCTAGTCATGCATTAGAGTGTTGCATCATGTTTATTCTTTCATCAGAAACTTGAAATGGGGATGACAGAACCCCCAGTCCCCTCTGAAACCAACTAGGGTTACTAAAATAATTTTTCAATGAACCTGAAATGCCCTTCTAAAATGCCCATCATTTTTGTCTTGGTTCAAAACCTCTGCCAAAAATGGTGCACATTTTCCTAGGCCATCCTAGGGTTTTTGAATTAAATCATAAATATTTGAATTTGGGCATTTAAAATAATATAAAATATTTAAATGCTCAAATATCTCCAAACTAAAATGTTTCATGTTGGAAATAATCCAACTATGGGCCAGGAATAGTTTGGTGATTTTTGAACTTGCCTAGGTATTTTATTAAATTCAACAAAGTTGCAGATATATTAAATAAAAACAGAAACAGAAAAAAAGGGAAAAACTTCCCTGTGCGGCCCAACCAGCTGGCCGGCCCAGCAAGCCAGCCCTGCCCACCACCGCCGTCGTCCTCCTGGCGCCAGTCGGCCAGGCGTGTGGCCGGCGCGCGCGCACGGCCGGAGCGCCACGCCACCAGCCCGTCTGCCTGCCTCCCCCGCCAGCGCGACGCCGCGGCGCTTCTTCTCGGTGCCGCCCCGATCCCCTGGCCTTATCCCTCTCTCTCTCCCGTGCTGCTCTCTCCCTCTCTCTCTCACGGCCGAACACCACCGTCGCCGCCGTTCGCCATAGCCGCCGTCTCCGACCACCCCTCGCTCCCCCGACTAGCTCAGGAGCTCCGCCTCGACTCCCTCTTCCTCCCCACCGCTCCACAGCTCCCCGGAAGCCCTGCATCGCCGCCACGTCGCCGTTCCCCTCTTCGGGCTCCGATCATCGTCGCCATCGAATTCGTCGTCTCCAGCGCGTCCCCGAGCCCGCTAACCACCTCTGCAGCCCCGCGGTGAGCCCCGGATCGTTTCCCCCTTCTCCCCTGGTCTCTTTCGACCTCTAGGCCCTAGCCCCACCTTGGCCGAGAGCTCCACGCCGCCGGCGATGTCGCCGTCGTGGCCACGGTCACCGTAGCACCCAACCGAGCACACCATCGTGCTCCCCACCTCACCAGGAGCACGCAGCGCGCACTAACGCCTCCCCAAGCCCCCTGCAACGTCGATTCCGACCGCACCCGAACTCCGGCAGCCGCAGCCGAGCTCGCCGCCGTCAACTCCGGCCACCCCGAGCCCAACCACCACCACCAATAGTCGCGGCTCAACCTCAGCAACACGTAGATGCCTTCCGCCGTCCATTTGGTTGCCGGAATGGCAAAAAGCACTTTCGCCGCCGTCTCGGGCCTCGCCGGCGTCATGTCGCCGGTGGGGTTTGACCTGTCCGACCTGGGGTTTGACCCCCCAGGGTCACTGACGCGTGGGCCCTGTCGGTCAGATGGTTAGATTAGCGCTAACCATTGTTAGTTAACCCCCTGACACTGACGAGTGGGCCCCAGCGCCACTAATTAGTAATTAGAATTAATTTAACCCTGTTTAACCCCCCTGTCACTGACGTGTGGGCCCCACACGTCAGGTTTGACTCCAGCCAGCCGCAGTTGACCACTGACGTCATGCTGACGTCATGCTGGCGCAATAACTATAATTTCTGGATTTAATTTAAATCAGGAAATTCCAGAATATTATTTAAACTTCAAAAATTCATAACTTTTATTCTGTAACTCCAAATTGGACAAATTATATATGAAAAATGATCAGAAAAATCCAATCTATCCATCTGTACTATTTTCATGCATGATCAAACAAGTTAAATTGATGTTTTAAGCAGAACAAGGAAAAGCACTTTAAAAGGCCATATTTGAATTTGAAATTTGAATCCTTGATTCAAATTTGTTCAAACCCTTCTGGTTTTAGTTGCATTAGCCCAATACACTCATTTTGCCATGTCTCATGCATGCATCATATTGTTGCATACTGTTTGGTAATGTTTGTGTATCGGTGCTCTCTGCGGCAGGTTCTGTCTCCGAGGAGTACCGTGATTACCCTAACGAAGAACCGTATCAGTGCATCGAACCATCAGGCAAGCAACCAACCATTTGATCATATCGATACAATCCCATGTTCTCGCTCTTGCTCTCTTTTACTGCATTAAGACAACGCGATTCAAACTGCTGTGTGCTACGGTAGTTGAACCCATTTCCTCTGCATGACCTGTCATTGCCACAGTAACTAGATGAAACTCACTAGCATGTGTAGGAGTTGATTGAGCCATATGTATGTGTTGTTCCTACCTTGCTATGCCTGCTATGCTTAGAGTCGTGTCAGGTCTGGTTCATCTGGGTGATGGGCTAGAGTGAAACTCCTGCCGCCGCCACCGCCTCGGCCAATCCGGCACCTCCAGTATCTCCCACTCTCCGTTCTCTCCACCAAGAGCTTCCTCACCTTCCCGTGAGCCATCCCCACTACTCAATTTTGATCGGGACACACCGCGGGAGAAAAATCACTTTGCTCCCGAGGCCACCTCCGCCGAGAAGCTCGCTGCCGGCAGCTCCCTCCGTCCCCACCTACCTGGCGACCACCGGGAGGATCGCCCTGGAGTGGCGGATCCATCCCCGCCCTCTGAGCCCCGCGGGGAGCCGCCGTTCGCCGGCGACGATCGCTGTTGCCTCGCCTCCGCCCGGGACAGAGAAAGAAGAGGGAGAAGACTGGTCAAACCTGACTAGTGGGCCCCCTGGACCCACTGTCAGCGACCTCGTGTCTGTCCACGTAGTTAAGTGGAGGCGTAAAGCCCAAAGTACGCCTCCTCTGCACCGAAAGCGTATTTCTATCTGAACCGTTTTCTTTTCTGTTTTATTTTAAATAACAGATTTGACCAAATCTTTGACTGGCTATAACTTTTTAAATGTAACTCCAAATGAGTTGATTCTTTTTCCTACCTTCCTCAAATTTGATCTAGTTTATTTTAAGATTTATTTGAAAAATTTTCAAACAACTTTTTGGTTCTGTTTTTGAAATGTGTGTTAATTCAAATATATTCTTAAATAGGATTTGGGAGAGAGAAGAAGCTTTCAAAAGTTTTGGAGAGCATCTCACCCCTCCACAACATTGAAGGCAAGCATTCTGAACCCCGGTATAATATTTTTGGTGTGATCGTTGATGCCTTTATAACACCACCGCATTTCGAAGGACTTGTTATTTCATGTGATATGATCATATGCATGGGTGCATGTTGTTGATTTCCATGCTGTTGGAAATGGACACACTTATGATGATAATCACCCTCATATGCCTTGCATGCATACCGGCAGGAACCCGGGAAAACCTCTGCCTTGGGTAGGCTTGAGTTTGTCGCCGGTCTCCGTCGGGACGGTTATGTCTGGTATGGCATGGTAAGGTGATATGAGCGGTGACTTTGTTGGATGAAATATATTCGTCATGCTAATCATGTAGGGAATACTTGAACCTCCTGAGTCGACCGTAGATCGAGTCTTGTTCCAGTAACCCCCATACTTGTTTCGTACTACCACTCGTCTCTACAGCAAGTAGAGTATGGTTCAGTAAGTTGTCAACCTCTTTCCAGCACACACCGTACAGAGAGGCCATGGTGGAAGATACCGGTTGTAGCTGGTAGGCAGGCCACCTGGTCCGGGGGCATGGGTGTTTCCGGTTGGGACCGAGAGGGGAGGCCACCCCTTAGAGCGCGCGATATAAATTTGATCCCATGCTACGCGAGGTTGTAGCCTCCCCACTTAGAGTTTGCTTAACAGGTGTCGTGGGTGATTCCAGACACGTGTGAGATAAGCTGGTGTGTGCAAGTTAGGTGTGTTTTCAACAAAAAGACCGTAGACGGAATTAGTCCTGCTGGACTAGAGAAATCCGTTACTCGTGGGTAAAGAGTACACCCTCTGCAGAGAATAAACCTATTTGAATAGCCGTGTCCATGGTTAAGGATTACAGTCTGGGATGGGTCAGGTGTCGGTCTTAGTGTCGGTCTTCGGAGGTGAAACCGTTAACCAGAAAATGGAATTACTACTCGTGACTTGTGATATCTATGATTATTATTATTGTTGACTAACCCGTGATATTATTGTTATTACCGAATATCTCTAGCATGGTTCTACCTCCAGGGATATTCATTATGATTGTTTCTTTTAAAGCCCTTTATGTGGCGTCGCTCAGACGCCCGACTGTGGCATTTCTTTTAAAGCCCTTTATGTGGCGTCGCTCAGACGCCCGACTGTGGCATTTCTTTTAAAGCCCTTTATGTGGTGTCGCTCAGACGCCCGACTGTGGCATTTCTTTTAAAGCCCTTTATGTGGCGTCGCTCAGACGCCCGACTGTGGCATTTCTTTTAAAGCCCTTTATGTGGCGTCGCTCAGACGCCCGACTGTGGCATTTCTTTTAAAGCCCTTTATGTGGTGTCGCTCAGACGCCCGACTGTGGCATTTCTTTTAAAGCCCTTTATGTGGTGTCGCTCAGACGCCCGACTGTGGCATTTCTTTTAAAGCCCTTTATGTGGTGTCGCTCAGACGCCCGACTGTGGCATTGTTTGTTATTTCATACATTCTAATACTACTATGTTATGGCACTTTTATAAATAACTTGCTTGCATGCATCAGAGTTTTATTTATCTTTTGTGACTGACATCATGAGCATAAAAATATTTTTAGCACATCATGGTTATATTATACCTGTGTTCATAATGTTTGCGAGTACATTCAAAGTACTCACTGGCTTGTCCCTGGCAATTGTCTTGGCCAGATTTTCTTGCACGGAGAGGAGCGACGCGATGCCAGCCCCGGAACCCACTCAATGGAGATAGCAGCCTCGCGAAGATAGGAATTAACCTGGTCAGCTGTTCCCGTGGGAAATGGAGTCCCATAGACACTGATGTTTCACAACCCGCTTCCGCCATCAACCACTAGAAACCATTTGTTGTACTCACAGGCCAGAATGGTCTTGTACTACATATTTTGTATTTTTGCTTGGAATTTCTGTATCAAGTTGGAGCCTCATCAGCTAACAGTAATCCTGGGGCTGATGAGCACGACGGTCTTTTCTGGAAATTTATTACCCGGAAAACCCGGTCGTGACAAGAAGGCCCTCCAAGAATTGGATGCGGTGAAAAAGATAGCGGCGGGTAAGGCATTCTCTATGCAAAGCAGACATATAAAAGTAAACTACTTGTTACTTACCTGAATCCGGAGCTCTCCAGGGGCATTCGTAGATCTTCCCCGAAGCGTATCCGATGCCGCCGCATTCTATCGAGCCGAGGAAGGCGGCTCAACAGAGAAGGTGTTCTGGTCTCAGTACGCTGAGGCCGGACACCCTGTTCCCTTGAGGGACCAGCTGAAGCAGCTGGTCGAGCTCCACAAGGCGGCCGAACAGGCCCTGAAGGGCTTCATAGTTCGGTTGTGGCCTAGAGAGGCCCTGCCTGGGAGCTACTTTGGACTGCTGCGGCGGCTGGTGGAGGCTTGTCCAAGGCTCGAGGTCATCAAGCGCTCCGTCTACATCGAAGGTGCCCGTAGGGCCCTTGCCCGTGCAAAGGTGCACTGGGGTAAGTTGGACGGTGAGAAGCTTGTGAGGGACGGGCCACCGCCGGGGAAGGAGCATCGCAAGCCCGAAAACTATTACAAGGATGTTCTGGCCAGTGCCCGCCTTATGGCGGATGAATGCACCAAGGATGTAATTTTTGAATGAACTCGCTCGTGTTATCCTGTGCACTAAAAACTTGTTCATATGCGCTAAGCAATGCTTGAATTTAAAATATTACTTTCCGGGCAGCCGTTTATAAAAAATTGAGAGATGGCCAGTCGTCGGCTCCTGCCCCCATGCCACTAGTGCTGGGGTGTTCGGGATAAACCTGAGCGCTCTTTTTCCCATGATTGGGTCCGTCGAGGGAGGCGCTCAGCACAACGAACAAGGCAATCGGACTATAATGCTTGAACACTCTCACTTAGCCATAGAACTCTATAATTTTAAATTTTGGCGAAGCCCCTAGTATTCGGAAGACCGAGTTCGGGGCGCTATCCACGCCTTGGCCAGACAAAGCCGGTTCCTCGCTCGAAGCGGCATAAGTCTTTAAGGACTCGAAAAACCTCTCGAACAGCGACCGGTCTCTCGCCTCATCATGACAGTCAGTTTTAGCTTTCTCTACTGACGTGCTCAGCCCAGCTCAACTGGGGCACAATCGCAGTAGTTCTCCTAGTGCTACCTTAGCCAATATAGCAGAACGTAAGGCACCAAAACATAGGAGCCGGGCAAACCCAACTATTGACCCAAATCATGATTCGGAGCCGATGCATATAGTGCTATAAGTTCGGGGTGCCGCACCTGTGAAAGTGTACAGACTTCTCACGCCATATTGATGGGTACTGAAGCCCCTGGCGTATTTTTCCCATACCGCAGTGTACGGATGCAACATGTTATTGATAAACATATATATAAAAAGAGGATAATGCAAAAAATAGACAAAAAGCTATGCATTGTTTATAGAAAGGCTGCTATGAAAGCAGAACGATACAAATAGTGCGATAAACAAAAGAAATTGGACTATTTAACATGTCCTGGCCAGGGGCAGGCCGCGGAATTGTATTAAAAAACAGGTATACTGCTCGCAATAGAGACCACCTGGGAGTTCCATAATGCAGCGTGGCTTGTCTGCTTTCCTGGATCTTGCATCGTTTGTGCGGCAGTTGAATTGCCGAACGGGTCATCCGAAGTATGGAGTCCTGAGAGTAAGAGAAAAAAAGAAAAAAATGAATCCGGCAGCCCCTGGTGCGGTTTAAGTCGTATTTCGGGCGTGCCGTGATAGTGCCCCTTCCCCTGTGCCCATGGTATTTCAAGAGCGTAGTTATGTACGCGAAGCACTGGTTTCGCTATATCGCGAGGGCTAGGGTTGGGGCCGCATTGCTACGCTAGCTCAGAACATGCCAGGCGGTCTTGTTGTAGGGTACTCCGGGCGCGCTTGACAGTGTCCGGCTTTTTGAAGGCCGAACTGGAGAACTGCCTAAAGAGGCTGCTTTGTACTTCTGCTGCGAGCGCTGCCATGTGCTCCTCCGTTCGGAGCGAGTGTTCGGTGTTCCCATTGACCGTGATTACTCCTCTAGGGCCTGGCATCTTGAGCTTGAGGTATGCATAGTGCGGTATCGCGTTGAATTTTGCGAATGCGATTCGCCCAAGTAGTGCGTGATATCCACTACGGAACGAGACTATGTCAAAGATTAACTCCTCGCTTCGGAAATTATCCAGAGATCCGAAGACCACATCCAGTGTGACTGAGCCTGTACAGTTGGCTTCTACACCTGGTATGATGCCTTTAAAGGTCATTTTGGTGGGCTTGATCCTCGAGGGATCTATGCCCATTTTTCGCACTGTATCCTGGTAAAACAGGTTCAGGCTGCTGCCACCGTCCATGAGGACTCTTGTGAGATGAAATCCGTCAATGATTGGGTCTAGAACCAATGCGGCGAAGCCGCCGTGAAGGATGCTAGTGGGGTGGTCCCTTCAATCAAAGTTGATCGGGTAGGAGGACCATGGGTTGAACTTTGGGGCGACTGGCTCCATCGCATATACGTCCCGTAATGCACGCTTCCGCTCCCTCTTCGGGATGTGGGTTGCGTATATCATGTTCACCGTCCGCACTTGCGGGGGAAATCTCTTCTGTCCACCGTTGTTCGGCGGCCTGGGCTCCTCCTCATTGTCGCTATACAACCCCTTGTCTTTGTTTTCGGCTCTTAACTTGCCTGCCTGCTTGAACACCCAACAATCCCTGTTGGTGTGATTGGCTGGCTTTTCGGGGGTGCCATGTATCTGGCACAAGCGGTCGAGTATCTGGTCCAAACTGGACGGGCCCTGAGTATTTCTTTTGAATGGCTTTTTCCGTTGACCGGATTTGTAGCCTCGGAATCCGGCATTAACTGCCGTATCCTCATTGCTGTCGCTGTTAACGCGGCGCTTTTGTTTGTTCCGACGTGACCTATCGCTTTTGTCCTTGGTATTCGAATTACCAGGGTTCTTGGTTAAATTGTTGCCGCGAGCCAGCCAGTTGTCTTCTCCCGCGCAAAAGCGGGTCATGAGTTTCATGAGGGCTGCCATAGATTTCGGCTTTTCCTGTCCCAGGTGCCGGGCAAGTCACTCGTCACGGATATTATGCTTGAAGGCCGCTAAGGCCTCTGCGTCCGGACAGTCGACTATCTGGTTTTTCTTTGTTAGGAACCGTGTGCAGAATTGCCTGGCCGATTCCTCTGGCTGCTGAATTATGTGGCTTAGGTCATCGGCGTCCGGTGGTCGCACATAAGTGCCATAGAAGTTGTCAAGGAATGCGGCTTCCAGGTCCTCCCAAGAACCGATTGAGTCTTCTGGCAAGCTGTTAAGCCAATGCCGGGCCGGTCCCTTAAGTTTGAGTGGGAGGTATTTGATGGCGTGTAGATCATCACCGCGGGCCATGTGGATATGAAGGAGATAATCCTCGATCCATACCGCAGGACCTGTTATGCCATCGTACGATTTGATGTTTACGGGTTTGAAGCCCTCAGGGATTTTATGATCCATTACTTCATCTGTTAAGCATAGTGGGTGTGCGGCGCCTCTGTATTGGGCTATATCACGACGCAGCTCGAAGGAGCTTTGTCTGTTGAGTTCGGCCCGGCTGGATTTATTGCATCCGGAGTGACGATCACTGTCACGTGCCGTGGGGCACCTGCGCGATCCATAGATCGATCTTGTTTTCCTTGCCTTGTCCTCCAGTATGTCGCACAGGTCGGGCGCATTTTCCCGTGCCTTAGTATGCTTGACGCGGCGTCGGGGCATGGCTTGAGTGGAGGGCCAAGAGGCCTCTCTGTCGCGGCCACGAGGTGGCCGGTCGGCCATGTCATGCGCTGGTGATGTA
This sequence comes from Triticum dicoccoides, assembly GCF_002162155.2. Lineage (NCBI taxonomy): Eukaryota > Viridiplantae > Streptophyta > Magnoliopsida > Poales > Poaceae > Triticum > Triticum dicoccoides. Next base: position 456,203,860 of record NC_041388.1, on the reverse strand, counting down.
GGTGCTTCCTCCTCTAGTCGGGGTAGCAGCCTGCGCTTTGGGTAACTCTTGGAGGGGCGTTCGAGTTCATACTCTTCGGCCGCAAGGACTTCAGTCCATCTATCAGCTAGCAAATCCCGATCAGCTCTAAGCTGTTGCTGCTTTTTCTTGAGGCTGCTTGCCGTGGCCATAAGCCTGCGTTTAAACCGCTCTTGTCCGGCAAGATCCTCTGGCACGACGAACTCGTCGTCGTCGAGGCTTGCCTCGTCTTCGGAGGGAGGCGTATAATTATCGTCCTCAACCTCTAGGTCCGCCACCCTCTTGTGAGGGCTGGCTTCTCTATCCTCCTGTGCTGAATCTTGCGGGAGGGGGTGTTCTTCGGCGCTATCCGGAGTAGTATTATCTCCCATGCCGGAATTACCGTTTTTGCTTTGGTGGGATTTAGAGTGGCGCCGCTGACGCCGGCGCTTGGGCTGTTTCTTAGAGGTATCGTCCCCCGCTGTTCCATCGCCATCTCCATCCTTTGGAGTGTCCACCATATATATGTCATATGACGAGGTGGACTTCCAGCGCCCTACAGGTGCTGGTTCTTGTTCGTCTCCTGCATCATCGTCCATGCCGTCGATGTCTTCGGAGTCGAAGTCAAGCATGTCAGTTAAGTCGTTGACAGTGGTTACGAAGTGGGTGGTGGGTGGGTTTTGAATTTCTTCATCGTCTGTATCCCAACCTTGCTGACCGTAGTCCGGCCAGGGCTCTCCTGGTAAAGAGAGAGAATTTAGAGAATTCAGGATGTCGTCGAAGGGCGAGTGCTGAAAGATGTCCGCGGTGGTGAACTCCATTATCGGCGCCCAATCGGATTCGATCGGCAGGGGCGCGGGGGGCTCAGAGTTTGGAGAGGAATCCGGCTCCTCGGAGTCATGGGCCATGCGGAGTGCAGGGCTGGAGTTCGGCTCGATCGCCTCTGAGATCGCAGCCCCTGAGGCAGTGTCCAACCGCTGATCCTCGATCGGCGCAGTAGGCTCTGAATCAATGGTCGGAACCGATGCATGTGCGGCCTCCAAGGCGTTGTTCGGCGGCAGAGCTATATCATGCCCATCGAGACAGTGCAGCGCGCTTGGCTGTGGCTCGAATCCATCAAAGATCAAGTCCCCGCGGATGTCAGCCATGTAGTTTAGGCTTCCAAACCTGACCTGATGGCCAGGGGCGTAGCTTTCGATCTGCTCAAGGTGGCCAAGCGAATTGGCCCGCAGTGCGAAGCCGCCGAAGACAAAGATCTGTCTGGGGAGAAAAGTCTCACCCTGCACTGCATTGTTGTTGATGATCGAAGAATCCATCAGGCCTAAAAGCGACACACAGAGGAACTCTCAATGAAATCACCAATGTCGGTGTCAAAACCGGCGGATCTCGGGTAGGGGGTCCCGAACTGTGCGTCTAGGCCGGATGGTAATAGGAGGCAAGGAACACGATGTTTTACCCAGGTTCGGGCCCTCTTGATGGAGGTAAAACCCTACATCCTGCTTGATTAATATTGATGATATGGGTAGTACAAGAGTAGATCTACCACGAGATCAAGGAGGCTAAAACCTAAAAGCTAGCCTATGGTATGATTGTTGTATGATGAAGTTGTCCTACGGACTAAAACCCTCTGGTTTATATAGACATCCGAGAGGGTTAGGGTTACACAAAGTCGGTTACAATGGTAGGAGATCTTGAATATCCGCATCGCCAATCTTGCCTTCCACGCCAAGGAAAGTCCCATCCGGACACGGGACGAAGTCTTCAATCTTGTATCTTCATAGTCCTGGAGTCCGGCTGAAGGTATAGTCCGGCTACCTGAACACCCCCTAATCCAGGACACCCTCAAGTGTCGTGAGGGCTGCCATAGATTTCGGCTTTTCCTGACCAAGGTATCGGGCGAGCCACTCGTCGTGGATGTTGTGCTTAAAAGCTGCTAGGGCTTCTGCATCCGGACAGTCGGAAATTTGATTTTTCTTTGATAGGAACCGTGTCCATAATTGCCCGGCCGATTCCTCTGGCTGCTGAATTATGTGGCTCAAGTCATCGACATCTAGTGGTCGCACATAAGTGCCCTGAAAGTTGTCGAGGAATGCGGCTTCCAGATCCTCCCAACAGCCAATGGACTCTGCTGGAAAGCTATTGAGCCAATGCCGAGCTGGTCCTTTGAGCTTGAGTGGGAGAAATTTAATGGAGTGTAGATCATCACCGTGGGCCATGTGGATATCCAGGAGGAAATCATCGATCCATACCGCAGGATCTGTTGTGCCCTCGTATGATTCTATATTTACGGGTTTGAAATCCTCTGGGATTTGATGATCCATTACTTCATCTGTGAAGCATAGGGGGTGTGTGGCGCCTCTGTACTGGGCTATGTCGCGACGTAGCTCGAATGAGTCTTGCCCGCTGTGTTCGGCCCGGCCGGCCTTACTTTTACTGTATCCGGCGTGACGATTATCACCTCGCATAGTGGCGCGCCCTTGTGATCCGTACATCGATCTTGCATGTTTTGCTTTGTCCTCCAATACGTCTCACAGGTCTGGCGTATTTCCCCGTGCCTTTTTATTTGAATGGTATCGGGGTGTGATGACCCACAAGTATAGGGGATCTATCGTAGTCCTTTCGATAAGTAAGAGTGTCGAACCCAACGAGGAGCAGAAGGAAATGATAAGAGGTTTTCAGCAAGGTATTCCCTGCAAGTACTAAAATAAGTGGTAACAGATAGTTTTGTGATAAGATAAATTGTAACGAGCAAATAGTAACAAAAGTAAATAAAGTGCAGCAAGGTGGCGCAATCCTTTTTGTAGCAAAGGACAAGCCGGAACAAACTCTTATAATAGGAAAAGCGCTCCCGAGGACACATGGGAATATCGTCAAGCTAGTTTTCATCACGTTCATATGATTCGCGTTCGATACTTTGATAATTTGATATGTGGGTGGACAGGTGCTTGGTTGCTGTTCTTACTTGAACAAGCATCCCACTTATGATTAACCTCTATCGCAAGCATCCGCAACTACAACAAAAGTATTAAGTTAAACCTAACCATAGCATGAAACATATGGATCCAAATCAGCCCCTTACGAAGCAACGCATAAACTAGGGTTTAGGCTTCTGTCACTCTAGCAACCCATCATCTACTTATTACTTCCCAATGCCTTCCTCTAGGCCCAAATAATGGTGAAGTGTTATGTAGTCAAAGTTCACATAACACCACTAGAGGCTAGACATTGTACATCTTATCAAAATATCAAACGAATACCAAATTGACATGACTACTTATAGCAAGACTTCTCCCTTGTCCTCAGGAACAAACATAATTACTCACAAAGCATATTCATGTTCATAATCAAAGGGGTAATAATATGCATATAGGATCTGAACATATGATCTTCCACCAAATAAACTAACTAGCATCAACTACAAGGAGTAATCAACACTACTAGCAACCTACTAGCACCAATTCCGGACTTTGAGACAAGAATTGGATACAAGAGATGAACTAGGGTTTGGAGATGAGATGGTGCTCGTGAAGATGTTGATGGAGATTTCCCTATCCTGATGAGAGGAGCATTGGTGATGATGATGGTGATGATTTCCCCCTCCGGGAGGGAAGTATCCCCGGCAGAACAGCTCTGCCGGAGCTCTAGATTGGATCCGCCAAGGTTCCGCCTCGTGGCGGCAGAGTCTCGTCCCGAAAAGTTCCCCTTTATTTTCTTCTCATCGAAAGACTTCATATAGGAGAAGATGGAAATCGGAGAGCCAACAGGGGGCCCACGAGGTAGGGGGCGCGCCCTAGGGGGGCTCCCCCCATCCTCGTGAGTAGGGTGTGGGCCACCTGGCCTTCATCTTTGGCGAGGATTTTTCTTTATTTCTTTTAAGACGTTCCGTGGAGTTTCAGGACTGTTGGATTTGCGCAGAATCTGTCTCTAATATTTTCTCCTTTTCTAGCCCAGAATTCCAGCTGCCGGCATTCTCCCTCTTCATGTAAACCTTGTAAAATAAGAGAGAATAGCCATAAGTATTGTGATATAAAGTGAAATAACAGCCCATAATGCAATAAATATCGATATAAAAGCATGATGCAAAATGGACGTATCAACTCCCCCAAGCTTAGACCTCGCTTGTCCTCAAGCAAAAAGCCGTTAACAATAAATATGTCCTCATGTTTAGAGGTAGAGGCGTCGATAAAAATAAAATACGGACATGAAGGTATCATGATTATTCATAACAACAACATATATAGATTTTTTCTATATGATTACTTATGTTCAAGTGATGATCTATTCACAATGCAAAAGTATAAATCATAAACCTTATTGGGTTCCGACAAACTATAATCTCAGTCATTGAAGCAATTGCAATTTATCATAACATCGAAAAGAGTCTATGTTAGAGCTAAAAAGCATGTCCACATACTCAACTATCATTTAGTCCTCCATATTTGCTAACACTCACGCAATACTTGTGGTTACGGAGTCTTAATCGGACACAGAGAAAGATAGGGGCTTATAGTTTTGCCCCAAAACCTTTTACCACAAGGGTAATGTCAACAATAATGGTTCATGCTCCCCTACATCCAATTAGATATATATATATATATATATCATGTTCTTTCCAACATGCTGAGCTTTCCAAAGGATAAAATGAAAAAGAAAAGGTGAAGATCACCATGAATCTTGCATAAGCTAGAGGATAATAATAAAAGATAGGCCCTTCGCGGAGGGAAGCAGAGGTTGCCATGCGCTTTTATGGTTGGATGCATAAAATCTCAATGCGAAAGAACGTCACTTTATATTGCCCCTTGTGATATGAACCTTTATTATGCAGTCTGTCGCTTTTATTACTTCCACATCACAAGATCGTATAAAGCTTATTTCTCCCACACCAATCAATCATACATATTTAGAGCAATTATTATTGCTTTGCACCGATGACAACTTACTTGAAGGATCTTACTCAATCCATAGGTAGATATGGTGGACTCTCATGGCAAAACTAGTTTAGGGATTTTGGAAGCACAAGTAGTATTTCTACTTGGTGCTGAGAATTTGGCTAGCATGAAGGGGAAAGGCAAGCTCTCAAGTTAGAGGATCCATGACAACATACTTTATCTCAGATATAAGAAAGACGTAACTCATTACATTGTCTTCCTTGTCCAACATCAACTCTTTAGCATGTCATATTTTAATGAGTGCTCCCAATCATAAAAGATGTCAATGATAATATATCTATATGTGAAAACCTATCTTTCCTTATTACTTCCTATTAATTGCAACAATAACCAAAGCTATGTCTGCCAACTCCCAACAACTTTTAATCATCATACTCTTTCTATGTGAAGTCATTACTCTCGATAAGATCAATATGAACTCTTTGTTTCTTTTTATTCTTTTCTCTTTTTCTTTTATTCATCCAAGATCATGGCAAAATAATCAAGCCCTTGACTCAACACTAATCTTTATTATATATAGCTCGCGGACTCGATTACAAAGAGAGATCAAAAGGCAAAACTCAAAACTAGATCACGCCATAAACTTTATTCTACTAGATCAAGATACTACTAATAGGATCGAACTAAAAAACGATAAAGATAGTAGTTGTGATGGTGATACGATATCGGGGCATCTCCCCCAAGCTTGGAAGTTGCCCATACCCATGTGATTATATATCCTTGGTTGGTGAAGAATGTGGTGGTGATGGATAATCGCACATCGAACGTAAGAGGTCCTCCAGCTTGCGAATAATGCCCTTGAGTGCGACAATATGCTCCTTCAACAAAATATATTCTTGTGTGAGATACTTGTTTTGTATACGAGCTAACTCAATCATCTTGAAAGCTTCAATCTCGGTTGGGGTAAGAAGGTTATGATCAAGTTGAAGGATGTCTTTTGCTGCCGGAGCTTGATCCTTCGTGGCCTTCTTGGTCCTTTCATCCTTGTTGACCCTCGTAGGTTCTTCCCTCTTCAGATCTATCTTCATTAACCAAGCATTATTGTCACCATTGTTGGAGGAGGGAGACGACATGATGCCTAGCCAGGAAAACCCTGACAGAAAATAGCTCGAAACAAGAACAGAGGAGGTTTGCGTGGTACGGGAGTCAAGACCTTCAGGAGAATATATAATGAATTTTTACCGACCAAAATACGTATCGTGCAAGAAAATAGAGTCCGGAAGGCAAACGAGGTGCTCACGAGGTAGGGGGCGCGCCCAGGGCGGTAGGGCGCGCCCACCACCCTTTTGGGGCCCTCATGTCCTTCCCGGACTGCTACTTATTTTTCTATTTTTCTAAATATTCCAAAACGGAGAAATATTGCCTTAAAAATTGTTGTGGAGTCGGTTTACTTACCGTACCACATACCTGTTCCTTTTCGGAGTCTGAAACGTTCCAGAAAGTGTCCCTTATGTATTCCTCCGGGGTTACGGTTTCAATAATATTGGTTTCAACATTTATGGGATTACCTGAGATATAATGTTTAATTCTTTGGCCGTTTACCACCTTCGGATTTGTGCCCTCGAAGTTGTTGATTTTTATGGCACTAGAACGATAGACCTCCTAGATAACATAGGGGCCTTCCCATTTAGAGATAAGTTTTCCTGCAAAAAAATCTTAAACGAGAGTTGTATAGCAATACATAATCACCTACATTAAACTCACACTTTTGTATCCTTTTGTCATGCCATCTTTTAACTTTTTCTTTAAACAACTAAGCCTGGGTTCTCCATTCATCAAGTGAGCTAATATCAAATAACCTCTTCTCACCGGCAAGTTTGAAATCATAGTTGAGCTCTTTAATAGCCTAATATGCCTTATATTCTAGTTCGAGAGGTAAGTGACATGCCTTTCCATAAACCATTTTATACGGAGACATACCCATATGATTTTTGCATGCAGTTGTATATGCCCATAATGCATCATCAAGTTTCTTAGACCAATTCTTTCTAGACCTATTAACAGTCTTTTGCAAAATTAATTTGAGCTCTCTATTTCTCAACTCTACTTGACCACTAGACTGTGGGTGATAAGGAGGTGCAATTCTATGGTTAACATCATATTTAGCAAGCATTTTACGGAAGGCACCATTAATAAAGTGTGAACCACCATCAGTCATTAAATATCTAGGGACTCCAAACCTCAGAAAAATAACTTCTTTAAGCATTTTAATAGAAGTTTTATGATCATCACTACTAGTTGGAATAGCTTCTACCCACTTAGTAACGTAATCAACAGCAACTAGGATATGTGTGTATCCATTAGAGACAAGAAAAGGTCCCATATAATCAAAGCCCCAAACATCAAACGGTTCAATAACAAGAGTATAATTCATAGGCATTTCTTGACGTCTACTAATATTACCAATTCTTTGACATTCATCACAAGACAAGACAAACTTACGGGCATCCTTGAAGAGAGTAGGCCAATAAAAACCAGATTGTAATACCTTATGTGCAATTCTATCTCCAGCGTGGTGTCCTCCATAAGACTCGGAATGACACTTGCGTAGGATCTGTTCCTGTTCATGATTAGGTACACAACATCTAATAACACCATCTACTCCTTTATAAAGATGTGGGTCATCCCAAAAGTAATGTCTCAAGTCATAGAAGAACTTTTTCTTTTGCTGGTATGTGAAGCTAGGTGGTATAAACTTAGCAACAATATAATTAGCGTAATCAGCATACCATGGAGTACTACGAGAAGTACTTATAACATTTAATTGTTCATCAGGAAAGTTATCATTAATAGGCAGTGGGTCATCAAGAATATTTTCTAACCTAGACAAGTTGTCTGCAACGGGGTTCTCAGCTCCCTTTCTATCAACAATATGCAAATCAAATTCTTGTAGCAAGAGAACCCATCTAATAAGTCTAGGTTTAGCATCTTTCTTTTCCATAAGGTATTTAATAGCAGCATGATCAGTTTGAATAGTTACTTTAGTATCAACAATATAAGATCTGAACTTATCACAAGCAAATACAACTGCTAAAAGTTCTTTTTCAGTAGTAGCATAATTTCTTTGAGCATTGTCTAGAGTCTTACTAGCATAATGAATAAGATTTAATTTCTTATCAACTCTTTGCCATAGAACAGCACCTATAGCATAATCACTAGTATCACACATAATTTCAAAGGGTAAATTCCAATCAGGTGGCTGAACAACAGGTGCAGAGACTAATGCTTTCTTAAGTATTTCAAATGCTTCTACACAATCATCAAAGACAAATGGTATATCTTTTTGCAATAAATTAGTCAGAGGCCCAAATTTTTTTGAGAAGTCCATAATGAACCTCCTATAAAATCCAGCATGACCAAGGAAACTTCTTATACCTTTGATGTCCTTGGGACATGCATCTTTTCAATAGCATCAACGTTGGCTTTATCAACTTCAATACCTCTTTCAGAAACTTTGTGCCCCAAGACAATACCTTCATTAACCATAAAGTGGCACTTTTCCCAATTCAAGACAAGATTAGTTTCTTCACATCTCTGCAAAACTCGATCAAGATTGCTCAAGCAATCATCAAAAGAAGAACCATAGACAGAAAAGTCGTCCATGAAAACCTCACAAATCTTTTCACAAATGTCAGAGAATATAGCCATCATGCATCTTTGAAAGGTAGCAGGTGCATTACACAAACCAAAAGGCATACATCTATAAGCAAAAGTACCAAAAGGGCATGTAAAAGTAGTCTTTGATTGACCTCTAGCCGACACAGGTATTTGAGAGAAACCAGAATAACCATCTCGAAAGCAATAGTGTGTATGTTTTCATAATCTTTCTAGCATTTGATCAATAAAAGGTAAGGGGTAATGATCTTTATTAGTAGCTTTATTTAATTTGCAGAAATCAATTACCATCCTATAACCTGTGATAATTCTTTGTGGAATCAATTCATCTTTATCATTAGGAACAATAGTAATACCTCCATTCTTAGGGACACAATGGACATGACTTACCCACTCACTATCAGCAACGGGATAGATTATACCTGCCTCCAGAAGCTTGAGTATTTCTTTTCTTACCACTTCTTTCATTTTAGGATTCAGACGTCATTGTGGATCACGAACTGGTTTGGCATCCGCTTCCAAATTTATTTTATGTTGACATAGAGTGGGACTAATGCCCTTAAGATCATCAAGAGTATATCCAATAGCAGCACGATCCTTCTTCAAAGTTTTCAATAATCTTTCCTCTTCATGCTCTTAAAGGTTAGCACTAATAATAACAGGATATATCTTCTTTTCATCAAGATAAGCATATTTAAGATTATCAGGCAACGGTTTAAGCTCAAACACGAGATCACCCTTGGGTGGAGGAGGATCCCCTAAAATTTCAACAGGCAAATTGTGTTGCGGAATAGGTTCCTGTTTAAAGAATACTTCATCTATTTCCCTTCTTTCATTCATGAACATATTATTTTCATGGTCTAGCAAATAGTGTTCTAAAGGATCACTAGGAGGTACGGCAATAGAAGCAAGACCAATAATTCATCCTTAGTAGGTAATTCTTCCTCACGATGTTGTTTACTAAATTTAGAGAAACTAAACTCATGAACCGTATCATCCAAGCCAATAGTAACAACATTCTTTTCGCAGACTATCTTAGCATTAACAGTATTCAAGAAGGGTCTACAAAATATAATAGGACAAAAGCTATCTTGCGGAGAAGTAAGAACAAGAAAATCAGCAGGATATTTAGTTTTCCCACACAAGACTTCAACATCTCTAACAATTCCAATTGGTGAAATAGTATCTCTATTGGCAAATTTAATTGTGACATCAATATCTTCTAACTCTGCAGGTGCAATATCATGCATAATTTCTTTGTATAAGTCATGAGGTATAACACTAGCACTGGCACCCATATCACATAAGCCATGATAACAATGATCTCCTATTTTAACAGAAATAACAGGAACGCCTAACACGGGTCTATGTTTATCTTTAGCACAGGGTTTAGCAATTCTAGCTGTTTCACCTTCGAACTGAATAACATGCCCATCAATATTATTAGACAAGAGATCTTTAACAATAGCAATATTAGGTTCTACTTTAACTTGCTCAGGAGGTGTATAAGTTTTAATATTTCTTTTACGAACAACAGTTGAAGCTTTAGCATGATCCTTTACTCTAACAGGGAAAGGTGGTTTCTCAACATAAGCAGTAGGAACAATAGGATCATTGTAAGTGACAGTCTTTTCTTCAACTTTAATAGGTGCAGCTACTTTTACTTCTATGGGAGGATGATATTTAAACCACTTCTCCTTAGGGAGATCAACATAAGTAGTAAAAGATTCACAAAAAGAAGCTACTATCTCAGAGTCAAGTCCATATTTAGTGCTAAACTTACGGAAAATATCGGTGTCCATAAAAGATTTAACACAATCAAACTTAGGTGTCATACCTGACTCCTTACCTTCGTCGAGGTCCCAATCTTCAGAGTTGCGTTTAATCCTATCCAATAAATTCCATCTGAATTCAATAGTCTTCATCATAAAAGAGCCAGCACAAGAAGTATCAAGCATGGTGCGATTGTTTTCAGAAAGTCGAGCATATAAATTTTGAATAATCATTTCTCTTGAGAGCTCATGATTGGGGCATGAATATAACATTGATTTAAGCCTCCCCCAAGCTTGAGCGATGCTTTCTCCTTCGCGAGGCCAGAAATTATATATATAATTGCGATCACGGTGAACAAGATGCATAGGGTAATACTTATGATGAAATTCTAACTTCAATCTTTTATAGTCCCATGATCTCATATCATCACATAGCCTATAGTATATCAATGTGTCTCCCTTCAAAGATAAAGGGAAGACCTTCTTCTTAGCAACATCATCGGGTATACCTACAAGCTTAAATAATCCACAAACTTCATCCACATATATTAAGTGCTCATCAGGATGCTTTGTTCCATCTCCTGTAAAAGGGTCAGCTAGTAGTCTTTCCATCATACCCGAAGGAAATTCAAAAGGAGTTTCATTTTAAATAGGTTCAGTAGGTTGAGGCGCAACTCTTTGCTCTACTGGACGGGGTGAAGATACCCCGAACAAGCCCCTCAGAGAATTACTTTCCATAATAACAAGTGACAGTAAATTTCAGCACACTATATAAATTTTTCCTTACCAAATTCCACGTACCAAAGCCGCTACACTCCCCGGCAACGGCGCCAGAAAAGAGTCTTGATGACCCACAAGTATAGGGGATCTATCGTAGTCCTTTCGATAAGTAAGAGTGTCAAACCCAATGAGGAGCAAAAGGAAATGATAAGCGGTTTTCAGCAAGGTATTCTCTGCAAGTACTGAAATAAGTGGTAACAGATAGTTTTGTGATAAGATAAATTGTAACAAGCAAATAATAAAAAAAGTAAATAAAGTGCAGCAAGGTGGCCCAATCCTTTTTGTAGCAAAGGACAAGCCCGAACAAACTCTTATAATAGGAAAAGCGCTCCCGAGGACACATGGGAATATCGTCAAGCTAGTTTTCATCACGTTCATATGATTCGCGTTCGATACTTTGATAATTTGATATGTGGGTGGACCGGTGCTTGGGTGCTGTTCTTACTTGAACAAGCATCTTACTTATGATTAACCTCTATTGCAAGCATCCACAACTACAACAAAAGTATTAAGGTAAACCTAACCATAGCATGAAACATATGGATCCAAATCAGCCCCTTACGAAGCAAAGCATAAACTAGGGTTTAAGCTTCTGTCACTCTAGCAACCCATCATCTACTTATTACTTCCCAATGCCTTCCTCTAGGCCCAAATAATGGTGAAGTGTTATGTACTCGACGTTCACACAACACCACTAGAGGCTAGACAACATACATCTTATCAAAATATTAAACGAATACCAAATTCACATGACTACTAATAGCAAGACTTCTCCCTTGTCTTCAGGAACGAACGTAATTACTCACAAAGCATATTCATGTTCATAATCAGAGGGGTAATAATAAGCATTTAGGATCTGAACATATGATCTTCCACCAAATAAACCAACTAGCATCAACTTCAAGGAGTAATCAACACTACTAGCAACCTACTAGCACCAATCCCGGACTTTGAGACAAGAATTGGATACAAGAGATGAACTAGGGTTTGGAGATGAGATGGTGCTGGTGAAGATGTTGATGGATATTGCCCTCTCCCGATGAGAGGAGCGTTGGTGATGACGATGGTGATGATTTCCCCCTCCGGGAGCACTAGTATCAAAGGGGTCAAACGTGAAGCTCATTAGTGCCGGTTTGAATTTGAGCCGGCACTAATGTGTGCATTAGTGCCGGTTCCAACGGCTAGCCGACCGCTCTCATTAGTACCGGTTCATGGAGAACCTTTAGCACCAGTTCATGCCATGAACTGGTACTAAAGTGAGTGATGGCAGGATGTTGTCAGTCCGGGGCCCCTCCAGCACCTTTAGTACCAGGTCGTATCACGAACCAGTACTAAAGGTCGTCCTACATAGACCCTTCGTCCACCCGAGCTCGCTCTGTTCTTCCCCTTTCCCCTCTCCTCTCTGTTCTTTTCCCTCTTCCTCTCAAGCTCATCACACATTTTGCCCAAAATTTGTCAAGATTTGAAGGCCCCCATCCATTCAAATGATCACAAAGGTTAGCAACTTTGTCCTTTCATCTCTCATTGCTAGATTAGCTCGTGCAATGCTTTATATAGTGATTGATTTCTGAGTTTAGTAATTTGGGAGGAATTATATATATGTGCTAGTATTTGATTTATATGCAATTTGAGGTCAAAAATAACACTTAGTTTGCATATGTAGGTGTGGTTTACTTGGTACCTTCTAAATCTCCGTCGTAACCACTGTCGGTCGCTCGCAACGTCTCGTTGCCGGCACCACCTTGTGGTGAGCCTCTTGTTCATGAAGTTTTATATAGAAAATCAATGTTTGTGTGATTCGGATATATAGTTACTTGTATAATTATCTTACCCATACGTTGTTTGTTATACATAGTGCCATGGTTTTGATATCCGTCCCCGTCGGCCCTCGTCCGGGTTATGATTCGGATGTGGTATATTCTCTTTTAAAACTATTCATTGCATTTCGTGTTTATGACAAATTATGCCCATCAAGTTGACATAGATATTTGTATGTAGAAGGTAGTTGAACCGAAAATTCCAACCGACCCTATTGTCGAGAGGTTAAATTTAGTTGAAAGAGAAAACAAGGATTTGAAGGAAAAATTGAAAAGAATTGAGGGGGAGAAGATGGAATGTCGTCGATGATCACAATATTAAGATGGAGAAAATGCACCTGAAGATTAGAAAGATTAGAAAATATGCCATTCATAGTGAGGCTTGGTATCATTATGCTGTTGGATCAATTGTTACCTTAGTTGCGATCTTGATTGCATTTGTTGTTGCATTTAAATTCTTTAGCTAGAGAGTTATTTGTTTGTTGCATTTAAGTGTTGTATGATCTTTATGTATGAACTTTATGTATTGTATTAATTTGGTGTTTTCGGTGCTGTGTATTGAAGATGAGCTGGCAATGGATGTACGATGACCGATGCTCTCCCGAGTTCACTAATTGCGTGCGTACTTTTCTGCTTTCGGCTGAGGCAAACAAGCGGGCGGATGGTTTTATGCCTTGTCCATGTGCTGGCTGTAAGAATGGTCACAATTACTCTACGTCAAGAACCATTCACGTCCACCTGTTTGAGTCCGGTTTCATGCCCCACTATAATGTTTGGACCAAGCATGGAGAAAGAGGGGTTATGATGGAAGACAATGAAGAAGAAGAGGACGACGACAACTATCCTTGCCATGGGTTCCCTGAATACGATGATACGACAATGAGGGAAGAAGCTGAGCCAGTAATGCGGGAAGAAGCTGAAGAAGAGGCATTGGATGAGCCCGTTGATGATCTAGGTCGGGCCATTGCCGATGCAAAGAGAAACTGCGCAAGTGATTTGGAGAAGAAGAAGTTGCAGCGCATGTTAGAGGATCACAAAAAATTGTTGTACCCGAATTGCGTAGGTGACCAGAAAAAGCTGGGCACCACACTGGAATTGCTACAGTGGAAGGCAGAGAATGGTGTATCTGACAAGGGATTTGGAAAGTTGCTGGTAATGTTAAAGAATATGCTTCCAAAGGACAACGAATTGCCCGAGAGTATGTACGAAGCAAAGAAGTTTGTCTGCCCTCTAGGGTTAGAGGTGTAGAAGATACATGCATGCCCTAATGATTGCATCCTCTACCGTGGTGAGTACGAGGATTTGAACGCTTGCCCAGTATGCGGTGCATTGCGCTATAAGATCAGCCGCGATGACCCTGGTGATGTCGAGGGCGAGCGCCCCAGGAAGAAGATTCCTGCCAAGGTGATGTGGTATGCTCCTATAATACCACGGTTGAAACGTTTGTTCCAAAACAAACAGCATGCTAAGGCGATGCGATGGCATAGAGAAGACCATAAGGAAGACGGAAAGTTGAGAGTACCCACTGACGGGTCGCAGTGGAGAAAAATCGAAAGAAAGTACGGGAAGGAGTTTGCAGATGACGCAAGGAACACATGGTTTGGTCTAAGCGCAAATGGCATTAATCCTTTTGGGTAGCAGAGCAGCAACCATAGCACCTGGCCTGTGACTCTATGTTTGTATAACCTTCCTCCTTTGTTGTGCATGAAGCGGAAGTTCATTATGATGCCAGTGCTCATCCAAGGCCCTAAGCAACCCGGCAACGACATTGATGTGTACCTAAGGCCATTAGTTGAAGAACTCTTACAACTTTGGAATGGAACAGGTGTACGTTCATGGGATGAGCACATGGGGGAAGAATTTGACCTAAAGGCATTGATGTTCGTGACCATCAATGATTGGCCTGCTCTCAGTAACCTTTCAGGACAGACAAACAAGGGATACCGTGCATGCACGCACTGTTTGGACGATACCGACAGTCTATATTTGGCTAATTGTAAGAAGAATGTGTACCTGGGACATCGTCGATTTCTTCCGAGCAGGCATCCCGTAAGAAAGAAAGGCAAGCATTTCAAAGGTGAGGCGGATCACCGGACGAAGCCTCGCCACCGTACTGGTGCTGATGTACATGATATGGTCAAGGATTTGAAGGTGGTCTTTGCAAAGGGTCCTGGTGGACAACCTGTTCCGAATGACGCTGACAGACACGCACCCATGTGGAAGAAGAAATCTATATTTTGGGACCTGCCCTATTGTAAAGACCTAGAGGTCCGCTCCACAATCGACGTGATGCACGTGACGAAGAATCTTTGTGTGACCCTGCTTGGCTTCTTCGGCGTGTATGGGAAGACAAAAGATACACCTGAGGCACGGGAGGACCAGCAACGTATGCACGGAAAAGATGGCATACATCAGGGTCATGCAAGCTACGCTCTTACCAAAGAAGAGAAGGAAATCTTCTTTGAATGCCTGCTCAGTATTAAGGTACCATCTGGCTTCTCATCGAATATAAAGGGAATAATAAACAGGGCAGAGAAAAAGTTCCAGAACCTAAAGTCTCATGACTGCCACGTGATTATGACGCAACTGCTTCCGGTTGCATTGAGGGGGCTTCTACCGGAAAACATTCGATTAGCCATTGTGAAGCTATGTGCATTCCTCAATGCAATCTCTCAGAAGGTAATCGATCCAGAAATCATACCAAGGTTAGAGAATGATTTGGTGCAATGTCTTGTCAGTTTTGAGTTGGTGTTCCCACCATCCTTCTTCAACATCATGACGCACGTCCTAGTTCACCTAGGTGAAGAGATTAACGTTTTGGGTCCTGTATTTATACACAATATGTTCCCCTTTGAGAGGTTCATGGGAGTCTTAAAGAAATATGTTCATAACCGTGCTAGGCCAGAAGGAAGCATCTCCAACAGCCATTAAAATGAGGAGGTCATTTAGTTTTGTATTGACTTTATTCCTGACCTTAAGCCGATTGGTGTTCCTGAATCGCGGCATAAGGGCAGACTGGATGGAAAAGGCATGCTAGGGGGGAACAAATAATATGTATGGACGGACATTCTCTCACTGAGGCACACTACACAGTTCTATAGAATTTCGCCTTGGTGGCTCCGTATATGGATGAACACAAGAATTTGCTACACTACAAACACCCGGAGCGGTCTGATGACTGGATTACACGTGAACACACCAGGAGTTTCGCCAGCTGGTTGCAGACACGTACCATGCATGACGCCTCTATTGAAGATGACCTGCACTTGCTGTCCCAGTTACCATCTTGGAATATAATGACTTTAAAAGGGTACGATACAAATGGTAATACATTTTACACGATCGCCCAAGATAAGAAGAGCACCAACCAAAACAGTGGTGTCCGCTTTGATGAAGAAACCAAGACGGGAAAGGAAACATATTATGGTTATATACAGGACATATGGGAACTTGACTATCGACGTGGTTTGAAGGTCCCTTTGTTTTGGTGCAAATGCACTACAAGAAATATGTCAACTTGTGACCACCACTATTGGTCACTGAATGGTCACAAATTTCCATTTGTGACCTTTTTGTGACCAAAAACATAAGGTCAAAAGCTGGCCTTCATAAACTTACTATAGCGACCTTTCTTCTGGAATGGTCGAAGACGTTTATGACCAAAATATGCCTACTGTTCTGTTTTGGTCACTAGAAGCCTCCCCAGGCCACGTAGGCATCCAGTGTGGCAAGATGATGTAGCACAAGATTCAGCCCGGTCCATTTCGGTGCTTTAGATGGGCCGAGCCCATTAATTCAGCCTTTTTAATATTTTTTCCTATCAATTTTTCTTCGATTTCATGGGCCTAGCCCAACATTATAGCCTTTTTACTTTCTGGGCCATGGCCTTTTTGGCTCAACAATTCCAGATTTTTTTATAATTACATTTTTCTTTTCTTGTTTTAAGATGGGTCCCAATTGTAAGTTCTGGTAATTGGTCCCAGTTGTCAGGTTCTAGTAAGTGGGTCCCAATTGTCAAGGTCATATTCTTAAGATTTCAATTTCATAGTAAAAAAATAGACAGTATTTAAATTGGCATAGACAAAAAAATACAAGTAGTACTTAAAATAACAGCAGCCAAAATCAGTATGGAGTTGCTACTCTATAAATAACACATAATACATCTTCAATCACTATTTTACATGCTCTATTTGTAACAACAACAGAATCAGTATGGAGCTCTATGTGTAACAACTACAGAATTTACAAGCTCTATGTGTCTTCAATCTTCTTCAACATGGAGCTCCTTCGGCACAAACTGGGCACCTGCAACATCACAGGAAGGCAATTTTAGTGCTCCATCAAAGAACCAAGTAAATTTCCCTCAATCATACAAAGTAATACTGTTGAAGAATAGGTTCAAATGAGAAGGCAACGTGAAACTAGTGATACAACATGCAGAAAACACTACAATGTAATACTGTTGTAAGTTCATATCAGCGCAAAATCAGCACTATTATATAGAGCAAATGATATGCCCCCTTTTAATAAAACTGTAGTGTATGCTAGTGACAAAACAAGGGATAGGACTAATATGATGTGCCAGATTGCCAGCAACAGTGCATGCATCTTCATATTTCAAAACGAACAATAGACTAGTTAGCTGGCAAAATACTAAAGAAGGCATAGACAGAAACGAAGGTAACATGCATCACATCAAAAAATAGTAAGCACTGAACCTACATCATATCTACAGTAACATCACCAATCAGGTTGCATGTGTATGCTAGAAATCAAGAATCGAAAGGACTTCAACTTGTTTCGAATATCTTGCCTCTGTTGCTCCTAGTTCAGTAAAGAAATGGTCAAGCAGTGAGCGCTTCGCCTCATGGACTTAGCAGTGCACAATAGATTTCATGATGGAGCATAAATAGAATTCCTAGAAAAGAACAATAAAGAGCTATACAGTTAAGTAAGCATCCTTGGTTGTACAAATAAGTGGAGAGAACAATAAAGAGCTATATAGTCTAGAATTTCAGTTGAGAAACAGTAACTTGATGTAAACTTGCTTGAAAATAGAAAACACCTTACAAGCTTGTGAAGCTTACCATGATTTCAAAAGCAGGGGTTATCTAATCTTTTATGCCATCCTCCCAAAATTTGGCTAGATGATTCTGCAACTGTAGTTGTACCTAGCTGCTCAAAATATAAACATATAGATGAGTGCTTCTCACATGTCACCAGAGGTAAATAGCAATACACATAAATGAATGAACAGGGGCATATTCTACAGCAAGATGAACCAACAGAGATATATCTTGTAGCCTACAACAATCAAGTTAGAAATCACATCCATTTTGTAATTAAACAACACCTAAATATATACATGCACTACTTCAGGAAATTTATGACTAGGAGATGTATTAATAGAAGATTACGAACTAATGTACTTGTGCTTTATCTAGTTGAATAAATGCAGATTAAGTTCCTGGTACAGCCAGCTCCAACTTATGCTACTAGCTATTGACAGAAAAACACACAGAGAGAGAAGGGGGGAGATCCAGCGACAATATGACTAGAGCAGGCGACCCCGAGGGAAGATCAGTCACTCGACGCAGCATCAGCTTCAGGCACCTTCTTCTTGAAGATTTCTTCTTTGCCCCTGAAGAAGCATCTGCCAGCAGGCTTAGCGTGCCTACAATCTGCATCATCATGCATGCACAAGTGTGTTAGTTTCAACATAGTAGGCTAGCTTTATAAGGAAGAAAGGAACACTCCATCCATCCATCTGATGCAAATATTTGCACTAAAACTATGATGAACCTGCACCCAGAATTATATCTCTAGGAGAGAGGGCCCCGCTTGTACAACAACAATACCAACTAACAAGAGCTAAATAATAATCCTACTATATACTAGCATAAAAACCGAACAAGTACTTCCACTTCAATCAAGTGTGGACAAGTAACTGTTTAAGCAGGGACAGTTTCACAGCCCAATATTGATGTTGCTAAGAAGCCAAATATTTAAATAGGGAACTGAAAGTGGTAACATATACATATACCTTCAGTACAACCTCCTCAAAGCACTACTCCACATTCACTTTGGTCTTCACGATCCATTCCAGATAGACATAAATTCAATGCCTTCCTTCTTGATGACCACCCCCTCGCTCTCCTGCCAAACCCAACATCTAAATTTAGCTCTTAAACACAGACATGAATAAATCGACACAAGAAACCTACTATGCAACATGCCTCAACACAATACAGACAATAAAGTAGTACTTGTGTCAAGCTGGTCTACTTAATCATGTATAACTGAAAACACAAGCATGTAAGCTGATGTGTAGTTCACATATACTAGGAAATTATATATGTACACTTGTTCAGTGCATATATATGTACTGTAAGGCTTCCCTGAAGTGACATTAATGAGGACCAAACATATACAGGCCCTTGGAAATAGAAGTTACATTCAGTTCACCATTGCATTAAAACCTACATGCTGTAGTGAAAAATAACAAGAAAAGGTTTTCTAGTTATTAACAGGGCAAAAACTGATAAGTAGGAAGCTAGTCACATCAGGTAAAAAGTTAAGTAGCATAGTTTTCAATTTTAAGAAGCATAAATGCAAGCCGGTCCTAGATACTGTTCTTGGATGTTATCAGGACTCAAGCTGTAGAGTACAAAAAATGCAAAGGCAGATTAACAGACGCTTGCATTTGTATTGGGTTAGGTCAATCATAGATTTTCGGATGGAAAGAGCGTGTTGCTTGCCTTCTTGCGCACGAGGGTGGTGCAGACATTCTCAACCTCCTGCAGCGCCCAGTGCATCGACAGGCCGACATCCAGCAACAGAACTAGCCCCTCCTACATGGCAATCGGCGAATCAAAGCCGTTAGCGTAACATAAGTTATTAGGCTCCAATACACAGGCTCACAATTTGACATTCACACCACATCACTACGGATCTATCAGTTTAGCAATTGACATTTTTTCGAACAAGGATAAAATCACCCCTTTACTTTACTTGGAACTAAAAACTATGACACGAGTAGGAGTAGTCCCACTCACATCACTCTGCATATAGTACGGTAATTATAACACCAATTCTCATGCAAGTCAAGAACCGGGCAAGTTCATATATCTCATGAATAGAGAACTATGATATGGGCAGTAGTAGTACCACTCATGCCACTACTGTATATTACCACCAACTTTCATGCCCATGCAAGAACCTGGCTAGTTAACATCCGGTCACTAACTACCCAAACTAGTGCGTCTGAACCTGAAGGACTGCATGAGAATTGGGTCAAGTTGGAGCGTGATAAAGCTGTACTCGTCTTGGAGCGTGATTGACCCGCTTCCAGTGCGTCTGAACAAGACTAGAGAAGTATATACCTCTCAGCTCACGTGTAAATGAGACTAGAGAAGTATGAAAGGGCACATTCTATAATAAGTTGATAACAGTCACAGCAGCATCAGGAAATTGTTCGGCGAGAACAGTATGAAAGGGCACATTCTATTCGAACCAAGACGAGCGAGAACAGCAAGCACGATCTTGGCACCGCAAATCGAATACAGCAGGACGGCGTGAACAATTGAGTCAGATCTTGTAGCAGGACCGGAGCGGTGAGCAGAAGTAGCAGGGCTAGGAGGACGCATACCAGCCATGGAGGCGCTTGTGGAGGTTGACGGTGTACTCCCTCATGACAACCTCCTCCTTCCTCAGTGCTCCGCCCTTCTTCTCCTGGAGACGGGAACGGCCTCTCCGTCTTGCCCCCCGCGGCGGCGGTGGCGGCCACGGACGCGTGGTGGTGGTGGATGAGACAGAGGAGACCGAGGAGGTGTCGTCGCCATCCTCCGGCGGGATAGGGAGGCAAAGGCGCTCGGGAACGGAGCTGGTCATGAGGAGGAGATCGAGGCTTGGGACTCTGGGCGCTGGACGCGGGTGCGTGCGGCTGAAGAAGAAGGGAGGGGTTGGATCGGAGGGCGCCACCGCGGATCGGGATCTGGATGCAGGACGGAGAGCCGGAGGTTGGGATCTGGATTGGGTGCGAGAGAGAGTGAAACGGCCGGTGTGGAAGGACGGTGGGAGATGATGGAGAGCGATGCGGTGGGAGCCGCCATCTTCGATCTGGATCGGGGAGAGGAAGAGAGAGAGGTTGCTGTGGCGGTGGCGGATCTGGCCGTGGACTGGCCTCGTCGGCTCGATCTAGTGCCATGGGAGAGAGGGAGAGGTGCGGTACAGAGTGCTGGTCGGGGAAGGATCGACGGCGGTGAGGGTGAGAGGAGGACGGTAGGATTCCCGCTTGAGGTGGCGGCGGCAAGGGAGGAATGCAGCGCTAGGGTTCGCGCGAGAGAGAGGAGGTCACGAGGGGTGTGGTTGGGTGGGGTTCAAGAGAGGGGGGGTTTGCTGCCGTGGGTTGGATGGATGGATGGATGGACGGTCAGATGGATGCCATGTCACCGATCCAAGCCACAAGTAATTCCACCAATCAGAATTAAGTTTTTGTAGGGTTTTTTTTTCCTTTTTTTCTCTTATAGGGCAAATGTCCAATGTTATGTCAAAATTCATGGCAAAGTTTGTCCAAATGATCTCATATTTTTCATAAGTGTGCATATTGGAATGACAAACAATGTTGCTAAAGGGAATTTTCATTTTCTTTTCACAAAAAAATTATTTTCCATTTTCGAGTGCCCCAAAAGAGGTTTTTTTGTGAAGGACCTACCATTTATTTGTTGCAAAATTGTACCAAAACAATTTTCTAAAATACTATGCCATATTTAATGCACAATTGACCAAATGGTTGGGTGTAAAAAGTTTTGATCCACCTCTCATGAAAAAGACAAATTTCTGCCGATTCAGTAGGAAGCGGGTCCAATTTGAATTGTAGCTGCCTTGTAGTTTACTCTTTATTTTTTCCAAAAATCATTTCTAGGTACATAAGTATCTATTTAATCAGAGAAACACCAAAAAAATTCAAGATTCAACCACTAGCTAGGAACGGTCATTCCCGCTGTTTTGACCGCATTTTGAAACAGGCATAAAAAATTCAAAAAAAATCAAAAAATTGGGAAACCTTCGCATTGTGTCATTATATGTGGCCAAGTTCACATGAAAAATAATAAACTTGTAATACATCAATTATTTTAAAAAAGTGTTCTCAGAAACGAGCTATCACGCGTGAAGATTCATGGCTTTCAAGCCAAATGATCAATCTCATGGCCACATTCATGGCATAGTTTGTTCAAATGATCTCATATTGTGCACTAGGGTGCATATTGGAATTCCAAACAATGTTTCCTCAGGAACTTTTTATTTTCTTTGCACGGAAAATCTATTTTCCATTTTCCGAGTGCCTGAATTAAGTTCTTTTTGTGAAGGACCTACCATATATTTGTTTCAAAATTGGACCAAATCATTTTTCTAAAATACCAAGCCATATTTGATTCACAATTAACCAAATGGTTGGGTGTCAAAAGCCTTGATCCACCTCTAGTGAAAAAGACAAATTCCCACCGATTCGGTAGGAAGCGGGTCAAATTTGAACTGCAGCTGCCTCATAGTTTGCTCTTTATTTCTTCAAAAAATCATTTCTAGATACATAAGTATCTATTTAATCAGAGAAACATCAAAAGTTTTCCAAGATTCAACCACTAGCTAGGAACGGTCAAACCCGCCGTTTTCTTCGTATATCGAAACGGGCATAAAAAATTCAAAAAAATCAAAAAATTGGGAAACCTTCGCATTATGTCATTATATGTGACCAAGTTTCCAGGAAAAATAACAAATTTGTAATACGGCAATTATTTTAAAAAAGTGTTCTCAGAAATGAGCTATCATGCGTGAAGATTCATGGCTTTCAAGCCAAATGATCAATCTTATGGCCACATTCATGGCATAGTTTGTTCAAATTATCTCATATTGTGCAAAAGGGTGCATCTTGGAATTCCAAACAATGTTGCCTAAGGGAGTTTTCATTTTCTTTGCACGGAAAATTCATTTTCCATTTTATGAATGCCCAAAATGAGTTTTTTTGTGAAGGAGCTACCATATATTTGTTGCAAAATTGGACCAAATCATTTTTATAAAATATTAGTCCATATTTAATGCATAATTGACAAAATGGTTTGGTGTCAAAAGTTTTGATCCACCACTTGTGAACAAGACAAATTTCTGCCGATTCAGCAGGAACTGTGTCAATTTTGAACTGCATCTACCTTATTCTTTGCTCTTTATTTTTTCCAAAAATCATTTCTAGTTACATAAGTATCTATTTAATCATAAATACATGGTTTGGTGGCAATACGTCGAGGTTCCGATGTGGCCCAGGGCCCCAACTCCAAAGCGCGTAAACTCGCATGCCCGTCGCGTGGTCACCGCGTGACCTTGGCATTGACATGCTTTATGGGAGGTCTAGGCATGTCTAGTTGGTTGGGGACTCCCCAGGTAGGTGCTAGGAAGAAAATTACAACAAAAGAATCTCACGAGGAGACTGACCTATGCTCAAAGATGAATTAGCAGCCAAGTGTTTGATTAGCGGTACGGAAAATGCACATGGCCAATGGGCATGAGTTTTGGCTGAGGATGATCATCTACTAAGGATAATGTCTTCAAAAAAATTTAGCTCAAAAGGAGGATCCTAGGTGGTACTTGCTTTGCAAAGTACTACGCTGGACAAAAATATGAATGTTGAAGCTGGGCTGAAAATAATGAATGGATTGAGCTGAAATTTGGTGGAGGATGGTTATTTGGGCATACGAAAGCATTGTAGAAAATTGATACCATTTGGACATGCCAAAGTAGTACTTCCTTCACAATGCTCTTCTATGGACAGAAACTTGGGAAAACTAGTGAGAGAGATTGGATGAATTAAATGAGCTAAAAATTGGTGTAGGTAAGTTACATAGGTATGGTCATGCACTGGTAAATTTTCAGATCATTTGGGTAATCCTAGCTAGTACTTACTTCACAAAGCTTCTCTCGAGGTAGAAACTTTGGAAATTTCTTGAGAAAGATTTACTAGGAAAATTGAGCTAAATATTATCATGTGGCAATGATTTGGGTATGGAAGAGTGCCCAAAAAGTTTGAGGGTAATAGGAGGGGTCTATATAACACTTGCTTTGCAACGTGCCAATTTGGCCATAAAATATAAATTGAACCTGGGCTCACATAGATGATTTGACTGAGTTGCAATTTGGAGGAGGGTGATAATTTGGGCATATGAAGGAGCTGTATAAATTTCATGTCATTTCGATATATAAAAAAGGTACTTCCTTCATAATGCTTCTATGTGGAAAAAAACTTTGGAAATTTGCCGAGGAAGATTTGCTAGGCAAATGGAGCTGAATTTTGTCATGCGGTAATGATTTGGATAGGAAAGAGTGCCCAACAATTCCGAGGGCAATCAAGGATATATAAATAGCACTTCCTTCATAAAGTGCTATTTGATGAAGATATGACCCAAAGAATTTATGAGATTTTTTTGGGAATTTTGGGAATGACAGAAATATAGGTTGCTTCACAACCTAGGGCAAAAACTGCCACATGGACTTGACACATAGGCAAAACTGATGAGGTGGCGCCTAGTCATAGCAACCCACCACAATTTACAAGGTTATGACCATCTATATTGGTCATGATCTGCTAGAAATAAGGCAGCAGACCAGTGCTATCTGCTTTATGACCATTTCGTGTAAGGAAATTACGACCTTTCTGACGAAAATGGTCGTTATAGTTTAGGTTTTGGAGCCCCCCGAACAACTTTTGACCAATTGGTCTGAAATGGTCATAGATCTATGACCAATTCTTCCAGGGCCACTAACAGAAGGTCACAAGTTGACATACTTCTTGTAGTGATGGGTCAATATGACACGAGGCGGGGTAACGGAAGACCCGGAGTACAGAATGACAACAATGGATCTCAACAATCTTGCGTATGCTGACGAACCATTCGTCCTAGCCAATGAGGTGGCACAGGTTATCTATGTGAAGGACATGTCTACCAAGCCGAGAAAAAGAAAAGATAAGGAAGTGAATGCATCGTACGATGAGCCAAAGCGGCACATAGTTCTTTCTAGGAAGAGAAACATCATGGGAGTGGATGACAAGACAGACATGTCAGGAGATTATGAAAAGTTTGATGAAATTGCTCCATTCACAGTGAATATTGACCCGAGTGTTGGAAATATGCCCTATAGGCAATAATAAATTAGTTATTATTATTATATTTCATTGTTCATGATAATCGTTTATTATCCATGCTAGAATTGTATTGATAGGAAACTTAGATACATGTGTGGATACATAGACAACACCATGTCCCTAGTAAGCCTCTAGTTGACTAGCTAGAATTGTATTGGGAGAATGATGTGATGGACAAGACCCAATCCTAAGCCTACCACAAGATCATGTAGTTCGTATGCTAAAGCTTTTCTATTGTCAAGTATCATTTCCTTAGACCATGAGATTGTGCAACTCCCGGATACCGTAGGAGTGCTTTGGGTGTTCCAAACGTCACAACGTAACTGGGTGGCTATAAAGGTTCACTACAGGTATCCCCGAAGTGTCTGTTGGGTTGGCACGAATCGAGACTGGGATTTGTCACTCCATGTAACGGAGAGGTATCTCTGGGCCCACTCGGTAGGACATCATCATAATGTGCACAATGTGACCAAGGAGTTGATCACGGGATGATGTGTTACGAAATGAGTAAAGAGACTAGCCGGTAACGAGATTGAACAAGGTATCGGGATACCGATGATCGAATCTCGAGCAAGTACAATACCGCGGGACAAAGGGAATTGAATACGGGATTGATTGAATCCTCAACATCATGGTTCGTCCGATGAGATCATCGTGGAACATGTGGGAGCCAACATGGGTATCCAGATCCCACTGTTGGTTATTGGCCGGAGAGTTGTCTCGGTCATGTCTGCATGGTTCCCGAACCCGTAGGGTCTACACACTTATGGTTCGATGATGCTAGGGTTATTAGGAAGACTTGTATGTGATTACTGAATGTTTTTCGGAGTCTCGGATGAGATCCCGGACGTCAAGAGGAGTTCCGGAATGGTCCGGAGGTAAAGATTTATATATGGAAAGTTGTTGTTCGGGTTCCGGGAAAAGTTCGATTTTTTCCGGTATTGTACCGGGAAGCTTCCGGAAGGTTCCAGAGGATTCCGGAGGGGTCCGGAGGTCCAGAAAATGTTCCACCACGTCCAATACAGCAGCATGGGCTGTAGGGGGGCGCCCTAACCTTAATTGGCCAAGGGCACCAGCCCCCCCAAGGCCCATGCGCATGGGAGAGGGGAAACCCTAATGGGGAGGGCCTCCACTTGAATTGGGAGGCACTCCTCCCCCCCTTGGCCGCCGCCCCCAACCCTAGATGGGATCTAGGGGGGCCAGCCCCCCTCTCCCCTCACCTATAAATAGTGGAGGGGTGGGAGGGCAGCCATACCCTTGAACCTGGCACAGCCCCTCCCCTCCAATACCTCCCCTCCTCCGCGTGAGCTTGGCGAAGCCCTGCCGAAGAACTGCCACTCCATCACCACCACGCCGTCGTGCTACTGTTGGACTCTCTTCCTCAACCTCTCCCTCCGCCTTGCTGGATCAAGGCGTGGGAGACGTCTTCGTTCCGTACGTGTGTTGAACGTGGAGGTGCCGTCCGTTCGGCGCTAGTATCATCGATGATTTGGATCATGATGAGTACGACTCCATCAACCCCATTCACTTGAACACTTGCGCTTAGCAATCTACACTCTCCTTCCCCTCGTTGCTAGATTGCTCCATAGATTGATCTTGGTGATGGGTAGAAAATTTTAAATTTCTGCTACGATCCCCAACAGTGGCATCATGAGCTAGGTCTATGCGTAGTTTCTATGCACGAGTAGAACACAAGTTGTTGTGGGCGTCGATTTTGTCAATTTGCTTGCCGTTACTAGTCTTATCTTGATTCGGCGGCATCATGGGATGAAGCGGCCCAGACTGACCTTACACGTACTCTTACGTGAGACTGGTTCCACCGACTGACATACACTAGTTGCATAAGGTGGCTAGCTAGTGTCTGTCTCTCCCACTTTAGTCGGATTGGATTCGATGTAAAGGGTCCTTATGAAGGGTAAATAGAAATTGGCATATCACATTGTGGTTTTGGCGTAGGTAAGAAACGTTCTTGCTAGAAACCTATAGCAGCCACGTAAAAACTTGCAACAATAATTAGAGGACGTCTAACTTGTTTTTGCAGCATATGCCTTGTGATGTGATATGGCCAAAAGGATGTGATGAATGATATATGTGATGTACAAGATTGATCATGTTCTTATAATAGGAATCATGACTTGCATGTTGATGAGTATGACAACCGGCAGGAGCCATAGGAGTTGTCTTAATTTATTTATGACCTACATGTCAACATAAATGTCATGTAATTACTTTACTTTATTGCTAAAGCGTTAGCCATAGTAGTAGAAGTAATAGATGACGAGACAACTTCAAGAAGACATGATGATGGAGATCATGATGATGGAGATCATGGTGTCATGTCGGTGACAACGATGATCATGGAGCCCCGAAGATGGAGATCAAAAGGAGCAAAATGATATTGGCCATATCATGTCACTATTTAATTGCATGTGATGTTTATCATGTTTTACATCTTATTTGCTTAGAACGACGGTAACTTAAATAAGATGATCCCTCACGATAATTTCAAGAAAAGTGTTCCCCCTATGTGTGCACCTGGAGCCCCGAAGATGGAGATCAAAAGGAGCAAAATGATATTGGCCATATCATGTCACTATTTAATTGCATGTGATGTTTATCATGTTTTACATCTTATTTGCTTAGAATGACGGTAACTTAAATAAGATGATCCCTCACGATAATTTCAAGAAAAGTGTTCCCCCTATCTGTGCACCATTGCGAAGGTTTTTTGTTTCGAAGCACCACATGATGATCGGGTGTGATAGATTCTAACGTTTGAATACAACGGGTGTAAGCCAGATTTACACACGCAATACACTTAGGTTGACTTGACAAGCCTAGCATGTACAGACATGGCCTTGGAACACGGAAGACCGAAAGGTCGAGCATGAGTCGTATAGAAGATATGATCAACATGAAGATGTTCACCGATGTTGACTAGTCCGTCTCACGTGATGATCGGACACGGCCTAGTTGACTCGGATCATGTTTCACTTAGATGACTAGAGGGATGTCTATCTAAGTGGGAGTTCATTAAATAATTTGATTAGATGAACTCAATTATCATGAACATAGTCTAAATTGTCTTTGCAAATATGTTGTAGATAAATAGCTCACGTTGTAGCTCCCTATTTCAATATGTTTCTAGAGAAAGATTAAGTTGAAAGATATTGTAAGCAATGATGCGGACTAGGCCCGTAGTCCGAGGAATGTCCTCACTGCTACACAGAAGGCTTATGTCTTTGATGCACCGCTCGATGTGCAAACCCCTACAACATCGTCTGTGGATGTTGTGAACACCTGACAGACACATCCTGATGACTACTTAATAGTTTAGTGCACCATACTTTACGGCTTAGAATCAGGATTCCATTGACATTTTGAATGCCATAGAACATATGAGATGTTCCAAGAGCTGATATTGGGATTTCAGGCTCATGCCCGTGTTGAGAGGTATGAGACCTCTGACAAATTCTTTTGCCAACAAGATGGAGGAGAATAGCTCAGCTAGTGAGCATGTGCTCAGAATGTCTGGGTGCTACAATCACTTAAATCACGTGGGAGTTAAACTTCTGGATAAGATACTGATTGATAGAGTTCTCTAGCCACTATCACTAAGCTACTAGATCTTCGTAATGAACTATGACATGCAAGGGATGGAGTTGATCCCGAAGCTATTCGCGGTGTTTAAGACCGCAAAAGGTAGAAATCAATAAGGAGCATCTAGTGTTGATGGTTTGACAAGACCACTAGTTTCAAGAAGGGCAAGGGCTAGAAGGGAAACTTCATGGATGGAAAACCAGTTGTAAGGGGAACAGTCACTGGTAGCGGAATTACCCCAAATGCATGGTAGATAAGAAGGCTGGAAACTTCAAAGTATATACGTGTTATTAATGTGTACCTCACTAATACTCCTGGTAGCACCTGGGTATTGGATACCGGTTTAGTTGCTATTATTGGTTACTTGAAGCAAAAGCTACGGACTAAACGGAGACTAGCTAAGGGCGAGGTGACGATGTGTGTTGGAAGTGTTTCCAAAGTTGATGAGATCACCATCGCACGCTCCATCCGCCTTCGGGATTAGTATTGAACCTAGATAAATGTTATCAGGTGTCTACGTTGAGCATGAATATGATTAGATCATGTTCATTGCAATACAGTTATTCATTTAAAATAGAGAATAATGGTTATTCTGTTTACATGAATAATACCTTTCATGGTCATGCACCCTATGTGAATGGTTCATTGAATCTCGGTCGTGGTAATACACATGTTCACGCCAAAGGATGTAGAGTTAATAATGATAGTACCACTTTCTTGTGGCACTGCCGCTTAGGTCATATTGGCGTAAGATGCATGAAGAAACTCCATGTCGATGGATGTTTGGAGTCACTTGATTTTGAATCACTTGACACATGCGAGCCATGCCTCATGGGCAAAATGACTAAGACCCCATTTTTAGGTACAGTGAAACGGGCAAGTGACTTGTTGGAAATCATACATGCTGATGCGTGTGATCCAATGAGAATTGAAGCATGCGGTGGATATCGCTATTTTCTCATCTTCACTGACGATTTGAGTAGATATAGGTATATTTACTTAATGAAGCACAAGTCTGAAACGTTTGAAAAGTTCAACAATTTCAGAGTGAAGTTAAGAATCATGATAACAAGAAGATCAAATTCCTACGATCTGATCAATGAGAATTTCTGAGTTATGAGTTTGGCAAACACTTAAGACATTGTGGAGTTGTTTCACAGTTGAAGCCACCTGGAACACCACGGGGTAATGGTGTGTCCGGACGTCATAATCGAACCTTATGAGATATGGTGCGATCTATGATGTCTCTTACCAATCTACCGCTATTATTTTGAGGCTATGCATTAGAGACAGCTGCATTCACTTCAGATAGGACACCATATAAGTCCGTTGAGACGACGCCGTATGAACATTGGTTTGGCAAGAAACCAAAGTTGTCGTTTCTTAATGTTTGGGGCTGCGATGCTTAAGGCTTCAGCCGGAGAAGCTCGAACCCAAAGCGGACAAACACATCTTCATAGGATACCCAAGGGTGATAGTTGGGTATACCTTCTATCTCAGACCCAAGGGCAAATTGTTTGTCTCTATGAACGGGTCCTTTCTCGAGAAGGAGTTTCTCTCAAAAGAATTGAGTGGGAGGAAGATGGAACTTGATGAGGTTGTTGAACCTTTACTTCAACCAGAGAGTGATGCAACATAGAAAGATGTTTTCTGTGGGGCCTACGTCTGTTGAAGAGGTAGTTATTGATAGTGATCATGAAGCTTCGGATCAAGTTGCTATCGAACCTCGTAGGTCGACAAGGATATGTACTACTCCTGAGTGGTACGGTAATCATGTCTTAGATATCATGTTGTTGGACAACAATGAACCTACGAGCTATGGAGGAGCGATGGTGGGCCCATATTCCGACAAATGGTTAGAAGCGATGAAATCCGAGATAGGATCCATATATCAGAAGAAAGTATGGACTTTGGTGGACTTGCCCGATGATCGGCAAGCCATTGAGATAAATGGATCTTTAAGAAGAAGACGGACGTGGGCGGTAATGTTACCGTCTATGAAGCTTGACTTGTGGGAACGAGTCTTTTCACAAGTTCAAAGAGTTGACTACGATGAGAATTTCTCACCCGTAGCGATGCTTAAGTCCGTCGGAATCATGTTAGCATTAGCTGTGTTTTTCGATTATGAAATCTTACAGATGGATGTCAAAACAAGTTTTCTTACTAGTTTTCGTAAGAAAAGTTGTATGTGATACAATAAAAGGTTTTGACGATCCTAAGGATGCTAAAAGGTATGCTGGCTCCAGCAATCCTTCTATGGACTAGAGCATGCATCTCGGAATCGAAATATATGTTTTGATGGAGTGATCAAAGCTTTTAGGATTATACAATGTTTGCTCGAAACTTGTATTTACAAGAAAGTGAGTGGGAGCACTACAACATTTCTGATAAGTATATGTGGATGACCTATTGTTGATCCAAAATAATGTAGAATTTCTGGAAAGCATAAACGGTTGTTTCAAGAGTGTTTTTCAAAGGAAGACCTGGATAAAGCTGCATACAAATTGGGCATCAAGATATATAGAGATAGATCAAGATGCCTGATGATACTTTCAAAGAATGCACACCTTGACATGTTTTGTAGGAGTTCAAAATAGATCAGTCAAAGAAGGGGTTCTTACCTGAGTTGTAAGGTGTGAAGTTGAGTAAGACTCAAAGCTTGACCACGACAGAAGAAAGAGGAAGGACGAAGGTCGTCCCCTATGCTCTTGTCATAGGCTCTATACGGTATGCCATGCTGAGTACCACACCTGATGTGTGCCTTGCCACATGTCTGGCAAGAGGGTACGAAGGTGATCTAGGAGTGGATCACCAGATAGCGGTCAAAATTATCCTTAGAGAAATAAGGAAATGTTTCTCGGTTATGGAGGTGATAAAGAGCTCGACGTAAAGAGTTACGTCGATGCAAGCTTAACACCTATCCAGATAGCTCTGAGTAGAGATACCGGATATGTATAATGGAGAAATAATTTGGAATAGCTCCAAGTGGAACGTGGTAGCAGCATCTACGATATAAAGTTTTGCGAAATACATAGGGATCTGAATATGGCAAGACCCATTGACTACAACCTCTCTCACAAGCATAACATGATTAAACCCAGAACTCATTGAGTGTTAATCACATAGTGATGTGAACTAGATTATTCAATCTAGTAAACTCTTTGGATGTTGGTCACATGGAGATGTGACCTGTGAGTGTTAATCACATGGTGATGTGAACTAGATTATTGACTCTAGTGAAAGTGGGAGACTGTTGGAAATATGCCCTAGAAGCAATAATAAATTAGTTAGTATTATTATATTTCATTGTTCATGATAATCGTTTATTATCTATGCTAGAATTGTATTGATAGGAAACTCAGATACATGTGTGGATACATAGACAACACCATGTCCCTAGTAAGCCTCTAGTTGACTAGCTCATTGATCAATAGATGGTTACGGTTTCCTGACCATGGGAATTGGATGTTGTTGATAACAAGATCACATCATTAGGAGAATGATGTGATGGACAAGACCCAATCCTAAGCCTAGCTCAAGATCGTGTAGTTCGTATGCTAAAGCTTTCCTTAGACCATGAGATTGTGCAACTCCCGGATACCGTAGGAGTGCTTTGGGTGTGACAAACATCACAACGTAACTGGCTGGCTATAAAGGTTCACTACAGGTATCTCCGAAAGTGTCTGTTGGGTTGGCACGAATCGAGACTGGGATTTCTCACTCCATGTAATGGAGAGATATCTCTGGGCCCACTCGGTAGGACATCATCATAATGTGCACAATGTGACCAAGGAGTTGATCACGGGATGATGTGTTACGAAACGAGTAGAGAGACTTGCCGGTAACGAAATTGAACAAGGTATCGGGATACCAACGATCGAATCTCGAGCGAGTACAACACCGCTGGACAAAGGGAATTGAATATAGGATTGATTGAATCCTCGACATCGTGGTTCATCCGATGAGATCATCGTGGAACATGTCGGAGCCAACATGGGTATCCAGATCCCGCTATTGGTTATTGGCCAGAGAGTTCTCTCGGTCATGTCTGCATGGTTCCCGAACCCGTAGGGTCTACACACTTAAGGTTCGATGACGCTAGGGTTATTAGGAAGACTTGTATGTGATTACCAAATGTTGTTCGGAGTCCCAGATGAGATCCCTAACGTCACGAGGAGTTCCGGAATGGTCCGGAGGTAAATATTTATATATGGAAAGTTGTTGTTCGGGTTTCAGGAAAAGTTCGGTTTTTTCCGGTATTGTACCGGGAAGCTTCTGGAAGGTTCCGGAGGATTCCGGAGGGGTCCGGAAGTCCAGAAAATGTTCCACCACGTCCAATACAGCAGCATGGGCTATAGGGGGAGCCCTAACCTTAATGGGCCAAGGGCACCAGCCCCCTCCCCAAGGCCCATGCGCATGGGAGAGGGGAAACCCTAAGGGGGAGGGCCTCCACTTGACTTGGGAGGCAGTCCTCCCCCCCTTGGCCGCCGCCCCCAACCCTAGATGGGATCTAGGGGCCCGGCCCCCCTCTCTCCGCACCTATAAATAGTGGAGGGGTGGGAGGGTGGCCATACCCTTGAACCTGGCGCAGCCCCTCCCCTCCAATACCTCTCCTCCTCCGCGTGAGCTTGGCGAAGCCCTGCGGGAGAACTGCCACTCCATCACCACCACGCCGTCGTGCTGCTGTTGGACTCTCTTCCTCAACCTCTCCCTCCTCCTTGCTGGATCAAGGCGTGGGAGACGTCTTCGTTCCGTACGTGTGTTGAACGCGGAGGTGCCTTTCGTTCGGCGCTAGGATCATCGGTGATTTGGATCACGACAAGTACGACTCCATCATCCCCGTTCACTTGAACGCTTCCGCTTAGCGATCTACAAGGGTATGTAGATGCACCCTCCTTCCCCTCGTTGCTAGATTACTCCATAGATTGATCTTGGTGATGCATAGAAAATTTTAAATTTCTGCTACGATCCCCAACACCGAGCATCCAGTTAAATGATGAAAATTTTCCATGGCTACGGCGCAAAGGGACACACACGAAGAAAAAGTTTCACACCCAAAGATCTGGGATGTGATCGGCTTCACTATCATCACTTTCTTCTGTGTTTCACACCCAGTAGGGAATCTCTGTAATAGTTAGGGTAGCTAGTTATGTGTTTTGGCATTTGAAACGCGAAGAAATTTTATGTGCAAGCAAATTCTTTCATGCATTTACTAATTTTTTTAGCTAAATGACCCTGAAATTGAAAAGCATTTCAAATGAACTCAGAAAATGTTGAAAGTTGGCATGGTATCATAATTTCACCCACATAGCATGTGCAAAAAAGTAGAGAGGGTTACCGCAAAAACTGGATACACTTCGTGTATAAAATGGACAATCTCTTTCGAAGTATCAGGGTTTCGGACGAAAACTCATCCGTTACAAAGGCATTTAATTTTTAAATAACCTAAGCATTACCAAATTGAATATAATGATAAAACACACTAATATTAAACATAAGAAAAAAGAATCACTGAAAATATATTTTCAAAGTTAAGTTATTCACAAACTAGTGATTCACTCAAATTTCAAATAATTCAAAATTTAAACTATTCAAATTTGTAAACTACCGGTACTAACAGAAAGTTTGTAATTTTTTGTACCTAAAGCAAAAATATTCACAAACAAACTCTAAATGCAGCAAAAAACAACTCTAAAATAAATAAAACAAAAATAAATAAAGCAAAAAAATAAAAAAAAGCCCACCTACTAGGCCATAGCGGCCTGCATATGACTAGAAACCCAAATTCTAGTTGGGCCAGGATGCAGGCCCGCTAGCCCACTAGGCCCAACAGGGCATCGCAGAAGAGGTAGGCCCAGAAGGCCTGCTTAAGAGAGGAGCTCGAGACAGCCACGACGGCGGGGCTTATAAGTAGGTGCGAGTGCCCCTCGGCTAGCGAGGTGGGACTAAACTTTTGCGCCCCTCGCCTGGCAGTGCACACCCTTTAGTACAAGGTCGTGGCTCAAACCGGTACTAAAGGGGGGGCCTTTAGTACCGGTTGGTGCCACGACCCGGTACTAAAGGGGGTGTGGTTCCCGCCGCTTCTCGCCTGGCCAAAACAGACCTTTAGTACCGGTTGGTGGCTCCAATCGGTACTAAAGGACGGTTCTATATAAGAAAACACTTCAAAAAAAATTGTCAGTTTCTCATCTCTCCCTGCTTATTTCTCCTCTGCCCCATCGCTGCCGCCCCTCGTCGCCGCCCCCGTCGCCGTCCATTGCCGTCCCCGTCGTCGTCGCCGTCCTCGTCCCCGTCCCCGTCATCGCGCTGCGCCCTGCCTCGTCCTCCCGTCGTCCCCGCCCGGCCCATTCTCCCGTACGTCGTCCCCGCCCGGCCCGTCCACGTCCCCGTCATCGCCACCCCGTCTCCGTCTCTGTCCCCATCCCCGTCGCCGCCCACCGTCGTCGCGCCTCGCCGGTGAGCTGCTCCCCTGGCCGCCAACCACACACACACACACACACACATTATTATAGAATTGTTAGCAATCTTTTTGTTTTTTAGTTATAGAATTATTAGAAATGTTAGTTATATAGAAATGTTAGTTATATAGAAATATTAGAAATGTTAGTTATATAGAAATGTTTTTTAGTTATAGAAATATTAGAAATGTTAGTTTTAGTTATAGAAATATTAGAAATGTTAGTTTTAGTTATAAAATTTAGAATTTGCATATATGAAATCACAATCCATCATTTAGAAAATGTTACTTTACTTTCGCGGCATATAGTATTTGCTGTCGATGATGCCCGGCCCGCATCCTCGCCGTCGATCTGTTCGCGACGACGTCCTGCTTCAGAGGACCCATGTCCGGGACTGGGCTCCGCCGGGCTGGCACAGGGAGGTGCTACCTTCAGGGGCGCGACGCTTGGTGAGGAACCCGGCCCCGGGTCCCGTCGTCGACCCTCATCTCCTCTGGTGGCGTTCGCGTGGGCCCCTTTCGGTGCGGAGGGAGCCGGCCCCGCCGGAGGTGGTACGTTGTCGTGTTAGGGAGAAGGACGAGCACGTCCATCGCTACATGGCTGCTATGGACGTCAGGTTCTCCAATACCTGGCAGGTTCTTTTGGGAGATCACCCGAGCTATGATCCAGTGATGGTTCCTTCTCTTTGGGTGTCCACCGCCCGCACCTCAGGAACCGCGAGTGGCCTAGATTACTCTATAGTATTCGATCTTTATTAGCTTGCTAGCTAGCTAGCTAGTGATGTATTTGATATTATATCTATTATTGGAGACAATGTATTCGAGATTATATCTATTATTCGATATGATGTATTCGAGATTATATCAATTATTTGAGACGACGTATTCGAGATTTTATTCGATGATGCTTATTATGTACTATGATTGATTCAGTTTTTCCTTATTAATTGATTGCATCCATGCATTGTAATTTGAATATATTTCTTTTGAATTAGTTAAACAAAACCTATGGCGGACAATATCGGCAGAGAGGGAGAAGAGGCCCTGTTCAATATCATACGCAATCCTCGCGGGCCAGATGATGATCAGAATGAAGAAGATTATGACGGCTCCGAATATCTAAACAACACCGGAGAGGGTGATATGATATTCGATCGCGACGACCGAATTGATGAAGTCATGAACTATGAACATGACGAAGAAAATGTTGATCTTGAAACAACAAAGACCGGCGAGCTATATATATTTATATAAGCAGGCATCTGGTGATCATCACATGTTTTAAATGACTTGAAGATATATTAACGAATCGATCTTTCTTCTTTCAGCCATCCGGATCGAGCAAATCTTCAGGCAACAGGAAACGAGGCCCGAACAAAAAGTTGAAGGAGGGCATAAAGTACAATATCGAGGCCATCAAACCTAATGGCGAACCATTAGCGCCTAAGAAGATTGCAGATAAGTTCATTCGTCAGTGTGGTGTTCTTGTGAAGGACCAACTCCCGATCTCCCTTCAAGAATGGAGAGAGCCAGCAAAGCCACGTCCAGGAGTTACTTTTGTCGACGACAGACAAAAACTTCTGCTTTGGAAAACGCTCATGGAACATTTCACCCTACCAGATCATTTCACAGATGTAGATGTGGAGAAAGTCAAGGACGCTGCTCTTAGGAAGATGAATGTTGCATTCAAGAACCACAAGATTTGTGAATGGGCCAAGTATGTCAAGGGAGGAAGGAAGACTCCAGTATTTGAGGGAACACTAGAAAAGCAAATTGCTCATTGGGACGATTTCGTGAAATTCAAGGGTTCAAAATTATCTAAGGAACGGTCGAGAATAAACACGGCCAATGCCGCAAAAAGGATAAGTTCCATAAGCTGGGGCCAGGTGGCTATGCGGTGGGAATGCCTAAGTGGGATAAGTCTGAGAAATAGATGTTGGATGCAGGTGTCACTCCAGAAACATTGAGCTGGCCCCCCAGGTGCAGGACTTGGTTCTATGTGCATGGGGGGAGTTGGACCCAAAGACAGGCAAAGTTTCGAAGAAGGCATGTCTGGACGGAGCCGAAGATAAGCTACTTGTTGCAATAGAAGAGGCTCCATCGGGGGTGTTCGAGCCCAATAGAGAGGACGACGAGCTTACGCGTGCCCTGGGAAATCATGAACACCCGGGAAGAACACAAGGCATGGGCGCTATGCCGTGGTATGAGGGGTTTTCAGACTGGAACACCGACTACAGAACCCGTGCGAGAAAGAAGATTGCGGAGGAGAAGAAGAGGAAGATGGAGGAGGAGCAGAGGAAGCTAGACTATGAATGCCTTCAAGGCCTAGAATCAACGCACGTGGACTTGGCAGTCAAATTCCAGCGGCAGCAGGAGCAGATCGACTCACTTAGCCAGCAAAGGGGGTCTCAGCAGCTAGCAGGTAATCCACCATTGGATAGCACCGTCCCATCCATGCCGAGAAGCAGCGTGGGTTCCGCCCCGGGCGACGCATTGCTGGATAGCTACCCAGTGGATGACATCATGGAGAACACTAACTGCGAGCTACACTTCAAAATGAAGAACATATCCATGAAGGTGGCGGACGCCCTTGCTTTTACAAATCCCCCCGAGGCAACCTTCCATTGCAACCCGATTCCAGCAGGCTATGCTTGTGTCTTGGTTGATGAGGTGGTGGACCAATATTCGGGGCTAGAGCTTGACATTCCTGGAGGTGACGATGAGCACACACTGGGAGAGGCCAACCATCGTATCATCCTATGGAGAGAGGATTGCATCATCTTTCGAAAGCCACCGACACCGCGTCATCCGACTCCTCATCAAAGTCCGCCACCGAGTCAGCAGACTCCCGCTCCTCCAAGTCCACCAACACATCAGGCCACTCCTCCGTCAAGTCCGGCACAGCTTCAGGCCACTCCTCCTCCTCCAAGTCCGGCAAAGCATCAGGCCACTCCTCCTCCAAGTCCGGCACAGCTTCAGGCCACTCCTCCTCCTCCAACTCAGCCACATCAGCCGTCTTCGCCGCCTCAGTAATCACGGAAGAGAGCCGCCTCAGCTATGGTGCGTAGAGGTACAAGTCGAGGTAGTACTAGAGGTACAGGTGGAGGCAAGCGATTTCAATATGGTCCAAGCCTCATGCCTCTTCCGCAGAGGCCTTATGACAAGTCCGAGGAGGAAAACATAGCCATATCGAAGGCCGAGGTGGAAGCCCATTTTGCACCGAAACCGCCATTGCCGCCAAGGGAGAAAGTGCATGTGGAAAAGATTGACCACTTCATTCATATGGATAGAGCACCAGCTCCCAAGCCTGTTAACACAGACTATGAGCGCCACATCAAGAAGTTAAATCGAGCACGTCTACAGAAAGAGGCAAGCTCGAGCTCGAGCAAATCAGATGGCAAAAGGAGCGGTAAAACCGTTCCCCAGCTAGGAGAACAGGCGGCGCAATCAATCCCCCCGCTTATTGTGCCAACAACACATGTGAGTAGGCACGCCCAATATTATTGTGGGCAAACCGTTAACGTTCTCGGGGTGGGCGATGTGGTAATAACCGAGGAGCATATTGCGCAGGCTGAAGCGATCGGGATCACTGTTGGACAACTCCTCGATATCGAGCCCATGTCTCCGACTAGAGAGGAGGAAATAAAACGGAAATATGTCCGGGGCCAACCTTTGGTCGAGCCAGACGAGGTCAAGAACCTCCCAACGAGAATGTATGAATTGCATCGATGGTACATGGACATTACCAAGATTTCCAATCGAGAGTCCCTCATGGTGAATGTCAAGGAGGAGCATTACTACCATGAGAAAGCTCTGGCCGTTGAGTATTCAGAACTGTTTCAGCTATACAATCAAGACACACTCGACAAATCTATCGTCAGTTTCTATTGTTTGTAAGTGATTTCTTTCTGTAATTTAACTCTCAAGCTAGCTATAGCGATCATTTTGATCAATCATTACCTGTAATTATCCTCACTATATTCTTTTTTGTGGTATTATGCAGGATGAAGATTTATGAAATGAAAAAAGGTGGACGCTATGGCATTGGGCTTGTTGACCCAAATACCATTAATGAATACACATGGAAATTAGATCCATATTACGAAAAAAGTGTAGAGGAAAGCATGCTAGAGTTCTTCAAGCGCCTCAAATACAATGAAGATATACTACTTCCTTACAACTTTGAGTGAGTCACACTGTCTTGTACTACAAATTCTGTTTTTGCCTACTAGCTAGCTACATGTTTTTGCTTACATATGCCCGCTTAATTAAGACATGCAAACGTGTGTGCATGCAGATTTCACTGGATCTTGTTAATCATTAAAGTTGATGAAGGAACAGTTGAAGTACTAGACTCACTACCTAAGAAAGCAAGTGACTACACCATCGTGAAGGGGATAGTCAACAGGTAATTTCAATCATTATTAACTATATCTCGGCCTATTTAATTAGTTCCTCATTTCCTGATAACAACTATTTAATAACCCATTTATTCATTTTCTTTGTCGGCGGGCAGGGCTTGGGCAATGTTCATCGGGGCCACTCTAGGCCCATGGAACCAATATCTGAAATGGTATCGACCCCAGGTAAGTAATTAAGTAGTACTAGCTAGCTGCCATCTCTTTAATTATCATGCTAGATTAATTATTATCTGATCAAATTCCATTCTCGTAAAGGCCCTGAAGCAGGCGCCGGGGAATAATCTGTGTGCATACTACGTTTGCGAGAACATTCGCATGATGGCGTTCGAAAGGAGCAAATCTCAAAGACAGGAGTGGGTACGTTTGTCAGAACACTATTCACAATTTTTACACCATTATCGATATCTATTCACACAACTAATACACATGCATATTGATCTCCTTCTTAACAGTTCAAAGAGGTGCGGGAGCAGCTCCTACCAACGGAGCGCATACAAGCAATTCAAGAGGAAATAGCGGGATTTTTGCTCGACCAGGTCATAGATCCCAAAGGAGAATACTATTACCCTCTACCACCCCCATGAACCACATCCAATTTTTATCGTGCTCCGAAGGCACCAATTAGGCTAATGCCACTGGCTCCGAAGGCACCAATTAGGAGAAATTGTATATATATACATGTGTGTGTATATGTGTGAATTAATTGATGGTGGTTGTGAGACATTCGATGATATATATATATATATATATATATTATCATCGGTTCTACTAGAAATTCTATTTATATATATGCATAATGTGTACAATATGTAGTATCGTAAAATACCAGCAAACGAAAAAGAATTAAATGGAAAACACAAAATTAAATGAAAAAGAAATCATAAACCCAACCCCCCCAACCTTTTAATACCGGTTGGTGAC
This sequence comes from Triticum dicoccoides, assembly GCF_002162155.2. Lineage (NCBI taxonomy): Eukaryota > Viridiplantae > Streptophyta > Magnoliopsida > Poales > Poaceae > Triticum > Triticum dicoccoides. The sequence continues at coordinate 456,163,341 of NC_041388.1, read as the reverse complement.
ACCAACCGGTACTAAAGGGCTCCCTGCCCCCGAAGCTGGCTCGTGCCACGTGGTTGCCCTTTAGCACCGGTTCATGCTGAACCGGTACTAAAGGGGGGGGGGCTTTAGTTCCTACACTTTAGTGCCGGTTACTAAACCGGCACTAAAGGGCCTTAGAACCGGTGCTATTGCCCGGTTCTGCACTAGTGGAGGGAAGTATCCCCGGCGGAACAGCCTTGCCGGAGCTCTAGATTGGATCCGCCAAGGTTCCGCCTCGTGGCGGCGGAGTCTCGTCCCAAAAAGTTCCCCTTTATTTTATTCTCATCGAAAGACTTTGTATAAGAGAAGATGGATGTCGGAGATCCACCAGGGGGCCCATGAGGTAGGGGGGCGCGCCCTAGGCGGGGCGTGCCCCCCACCCTCGTGAGTAGGGTGTGGGCCCCCTGGCCTTCATCTTTGGCGAGGATTTTTCTTTATTTATTTTAAGACGTTCCGTGGAGTTTCAGGACTTTTGGAGTTGCGCAGAATAGGTGTCGAATATTTGCTCCTTTTCCAGCCCAGAATTCCAGCTTCGGCATTCTCCCTCTTCATGTAAACCTTGTAAAATAAGAGAGAATAGCCATAAGTATTGTGACATAAAGTGAAATAACAGCCCATAATGCAATAAATATCGATATAAAAGCATGATGCAAAATGGACGTATCAGGGTGCGGGCAGAGCTTTTGGCTGGAATGCCTCCCTGTCGCGGCCACGAGGTGGCCAATCAGCCGCGTCATACGCCGGAGATGTAGGTTTCGGTGCTTCCTCCTCCAGTCGGGGTAGCAACCTGCACTTTGGGTAACTCTTGGAGGGGCGTTTGAGTTTATATTCCTTGGCCGCCAGGACTTCAGTCCATCTGTCAGCTAGCAAATCTTGATCAGCTTGAAGCTGTCGCTGCTTTTTCTTAAGGCTATTTGTCATGGCTATAAACCGGCGCTTGAAGCGCTCTTGTTCGACGGGATCCTCAGGCACGACGAATTCGTCATCGTTGAGGCTTTCCTCGTCTTTGGAGGGAGGCATGTAATTATCATCCTCCGTCTCTCCGTTTGCCGCTCTCTCTGGAGGGCTGGCTTCTCCATCCTCCTGCCCTAAATCTTGCTGGAGGGGATTGTTGCCGTCTTCGGCACTGTCCAGAGTGCTATTATCTCCTGTGCCGGTATCACCACTTTTGCCTTGGCGGGACATAGAGCGGGGCCACTGACACCGGAACTTGGGTTGCTTCTTGGAGGGGTCATCCTCCGTTGTCTCGTCGCCATGGCCTTCTTTGGGTGTGTCCACCATGTATATATCGTATGATGAGGTGGCTGTCTAGTGCCCTGTGGGTAGTGATTTCTCTTCGTCTCCCGCATCGTCGTCCGTACCATCGATGTCTTCGGAGTCAAAGTCGAGCATGTCGGTTAAGTCGTCGACAGTGGCTACTAAGTGGGTGGTGGGTGGGTAGCGAATTACTTCGTCATCCGCATCCCAATCCTGCCGGACATAGTTCGGCCAGGATCCTCCTGACAAGGAGAGAGACCTTAATGAGTTTAGTATGTCGCCGAAGGGTGAGTGCTGAAAAATATCCGCGGAGGTAAACTCCATGATCGGGGCCCAATCGGATTCGATAGGAACGGGCACAGGCGGTTCGAAGTCCGTGGCCGGAGAAGGATCCGGCGGTTTGGAGACACGGCTCTCGTGAAGGGTAAGTTCAATATTTGGCTCGATCGCCGCTGAGGATGTGTCCTCCGTGACGGGGTCTATCCACCCGTCCATGGATGGCGCAACTGGAACCGAATTGAGGCTCGGAGTGGCTGCCGGTGCGATCTCCTGAATATGGTCCGATGGAAGAGCTAAATCGTACTCATCGTGACTGCATGGCGCACAAGGCAGGGGCTGAAATCCGTCGAAGATCCAGTCTCCACGGATATCGACCGTGTAATTTAAGGTTCCAAACCTGACCTGGTGGCCAGGGGCGTAACTTTCGACCTGCTCCAGATGGCCAAGCGAGTTGGCCCGCAGTGCGAAGCTGCCGAAAACAAAGATCTGTCCGGGGAGAAAAGTCTCACCCTGTACTGCATCGCTATCTATGATAGTAGGAGCCATCAAGCCTAAAGGCGACGACACAGAGGAACTGTGAATGAAAGCACCAATGTCGGTGTCAAAACCGGCGGATCTCAGGTAGGGGGTCCCGAACTATGCGTCTAAGGCGGATCGTAACAGGAGGCAGGGGACATGATGTTTTACCCAGGTTCGGGCCCTCTTGATGGAGGTAAAACCCTACGTCCTGCTTGATTTATTCTTGATGATATGGGTATTACAAGAGTTGATCTACCACGAGATCGGAGAGGCTAAACCCTAGAAGCTAGCATATGGTATGATTTTCTGTTGTCCTACGGACTAAAACCCTCTGATTTATATAGACACCGGAGGGGGTTAGGGTTACATAAGGTCAGTTACAAAGGAGGAGATATCCATATCTGTACTGCCTAGCTTGCCTTCCACGCCAAGTAGTGTCCCACCAGGACACGAGACGAAGTCTTCAATCTTGTATCTTCATAGTACAACAGTCCAACCAAAGGATATAGTCCGGCTGTCCGGAGAACCCCTAATCCAGGACTCCCTCAGCTGGTTCTCTGTCCAACTGGGTAGGGGTACAATCTGCGAGAGTCTGGGTTATGTGTGGTGGATCTAGTCGTTGGGCAACTACAACCATGGTTCTATCTGCATCAATTGGTAGCACTATCTTTTCTGAAGACCGTGTTGTTACTCCCTTAGATACTGCCATCACACTCTCCAATTCAAATGGCTGATAAACGAGAAAAGTAATTGAAAGTATAGACATTGTATGATAGACAGGTGCAATGGATAGTGGGGAATAAAAGAGGGCATGAAATAATTCATATTTATGTTATCTAACCAAACAGGATAGCATGACACAATTTGACATATATGATGGCTAACTAAACAGGATAGCATGACACAATTTCATATTATGATGGCTAACTAAAAAAGATGGAAAGACATAGTTCAAAATATGAGACTATGTAAACAGGATGACATGACATAACTATATAATGTGTTTATTAAATAGGTTTGGCATGCCATAATTCACATACATTCACGGATAAAATGCCATAATTCAAAATATGATAATTGTAAACACTAAATAGGATGAGATGATATAACTATATGATGTCTTTCTTAAATGGGTTGCCATGCCATAATTCAGATAGATGATGTGTACGCACTATGTAAACATGATGGCATGATATAATTCAAATATATGATTTGTATAGTAAGCAAGTAAGAAGATGGCAATCCATATATGTTGTAAAAACTAAGCAATGCAAGACAACATGCATGACATGGGTAATATAACCCTGCCAAGTTTGAGCACAGACCTCAGGGGGGAAATAGGACTGGTCATCAATCTCTGAATCCTCCTCTGAGGAGCTCTCTGTAACCAGCAAGATGTCTGCTTCAGCAGGTAGCATTATCTGCTCTGAATACCTTGTTTTCACTCCAAATACTTCCATCACCGCTTCAAATGGCTGATGCACAGGAAGAGTAGTTGAATATACAAACATTGTCGACAAATGGAACACGTAATACAAAAAAATGATAGCATGATATAATTCACAAACATGATGATTGGCTAAACAACATGGCATTGCATAATTCACATATATAATGCCTTTGCAACAAGATAGCACTGTATAATTCACATATATAATGTCTTGCAACAAGATAGCAATGCATAATTGACATATATGGTAATTAGACACTGAACAGGTGGCATTCACACAAAGCATGTCTAAACTAATCAAATGACATAGCAATGCGAGACACCATACGCACGATATGAGCAACATAACCGTGCCAAGTTAGAGCATACACCTCCGGGGGGAATAGGACTGATCATCTGTCTCTGAATCCTCCTCTGAAGAGCTATCCCTAACCAGCGAGATATGCGCTTCGTGAGATAGCATAGTCTGCTCTGAAGACCTTGTTTTCACTCTAGAATTTGCCATCACCGCGATAAATGGTTGATGCACACGAAGAGCAGTTGAATGTACTAACATTGTTGACAAATGTAATATGTAACAAAAAAAAGGATGGCCTGATATAATTTACATATAAGATGACTGGCTAAGCAGGATGGCATTGCAAAATTCACATATATGATGCCTGGCTAAACAAGATGGTGTTGCATAATTCACATAAACGATGAATAAACTAAACAGATGGCATTTGCACAAAGGATGTCTAAACTAAGCATATGACATATTTGATGTATAAAGTAAGCAATGCAAGACACCATATGCATGATATAACCAACATCAGCATGCCAAGTTAGACCGAAGACCTCAGGGGGTAAATAGGAGTTGTCTTCTCCTTCTGAATCCCCTCAGAACAGATATCTTCCTCTCGATTACAATCCGAAATGCATGGAGGGGGGCTGCCTTTCCACCTACCATGGAGCGACGTCTGCATGAAATTTTATTGCCATGCAAGGCTCGTCTCTTTTGCTCTACATGTTCAGTTCCATTGTTTATAATAACTATCATGCATATGAATAAAACATAGTGAGATTATGTAAGGAGTGCACGCAGAAATCCAGAGTGATGGTAGCAACCTGTGGATAGACCCAAAACCAATAATAGCAGACAGATAATGGCTTCAGTTAAAAAATACAGATAATGGATTCTTTACTGTTTGTTTCCCACCCAACATGAAACTCATAGTAGACACCGGAGATTAACCAGATAGTAGATAGAGACTATTGATAGCGGCCCCGATACGTACGCCAGAACCATTTAAAAAATCAAGTTTGACCATTAGTTTGGAGCTGACTCAGAGTCTAATCGGTGAACAGGACAATAAAGTAGCATGTAATATTAAGTGATGCATAACATAAGCAGACACGAAAGAGTGCAACGTCTCTTGCAGACCCGTGTAGTCCTCGAGGTCATCTGCTCGGTTGATGATGGTAATGCAGTTTTCATGGCTGCCATCGGTGGGGAAGAAGATCTGAGGCGGCGAAAGACAGTCTGGAGGCCGGATCCCTGATGTGCTGGACCCTTCTGTCATTGGAGCAGCTGAGCTGGGGTGGACGACGGTGCAGCAGGAGCAGGACAAACCACACAAGGTTTTCTTTGACAACTATCTGTAAGAGAAGTAATTCTGTAAGGGCTCGTTTGAATTGGAGGATTCCAACAATGCAGGGATAGGAAATAGATAGGAATAGGATAGGAATGCACGTGCAAAATAGAGAATTTAAAAACACAGGATTTCTGCCAATCTGGGTGTTTGATTCACAACAATTGGAAGATCACAGGATGCAAAGAAGCAAGGTGAGATTAAGTCAAATCACAAGAAAGTGTACGGTTATAATGCTATTATGCTACTATCTCTTAGTCTTGTGCTTCATGAATAGGAATTCAAAAAGGAGGACAAGTGAAAATTAAAATTCCTACGTTTTTTCTTTCAAGGAGACACTAAAGGAACAAATCTGTGTGCTCAGTGGAGAATATATATAACATGTAGAGTAAAAAAGAGATGCAACAAGTGTACAACCCCTTTGGCGAAGCCATGTCGATCTCAGCGTGATTGTGTTGGCCGGTGAGGATGCTCTGGCTGACTTTGCTGTCGGAGGAGGGGAAGAAGATCTTAGGCGTCAGGAGATGGAGCCCGAGGTACTGCTCCGCTGTGATGGAGGGTTTCGTCGTTGGAGTAGCTCTGGTGAGTTGTACGACGCCGAGGCTGAAGCAGGACAAAGAGAGACAACGAACAACGTTAACCTGAGTGTAATTCTAATAGCATCTCCAATACATGATGTAAAATACATAACCACAGAGTGCTAGATGTAAAATACATTAGCCGCTCATCTCTGAACTTAACTGTCGAAACTGAACTTAACTGTCGAAACTGAACTTAACTGTCAAAACTGAACTTAACTGCCAAAACTAAACTTAACTGTCGACACTGAATTTTGCTGTCGAAACTGAATTTTGCTGTCGAAACTGAACGCACTAGCAAGGTGAGGCTACATGTCGGTCGACTTACTTTTTCATCTCTGGTCAGTCGATTTTGCAGCCGTTGGATATGAAATCAAGGGCCTGCGGTTCATCTTCAACCTCCACCCCCCTGAGCCGCCAGCCACCACCGGCCAAACAGCAGCCCCCCGCCGCCCGCTGTCGGCTGTGCGCCACCCCGCCCGCCCCGAAAACACTCCCCACCGTCGGTCCGCCATCGCCCCGGCCATCTCTCTAAGCCCCCCGTGCCGAGCTTTTTCTCCAGCGATCCCCACGCCACCGTCCCGCCAACACCCCGCCACC
>NC_041388.1:456143261-456156401 GCF_002162155.2 Triticum dicoccoides | reverse complement strand
CTGACCCAAAAGTCGATTCCATCGACTGAAGTGTAGCTAAATCGGAGCAGCATCGCAAGCAAGAGAAAGAGCGAGAGCAATAGCGTGAGCAAGAGCAATAGCAAGAGCAGACCAGGCAGGGGACCGAGAGCAATAGCACAGCAGCAGCGCGAGTGAGAGCTAAAGCAGCATCTCCTACTGATGTGGACGTCGCCGTGGAGGGAGCGACGCCATGGAGGAAGTGGCCGGCGACGCCGCCGTGGATGGAGCTGCGCCATGTCAGCTCAGGACCGAGCGCCGGCAGCATCGTGAGATCCAATCAAGAAGGAAATGCAATGACTAGTGTACAACCTCTTTGGTGGCGCCGATTAGGCCGCAACTTCATCCGAGGCAACGGTGATGATGATGCTCTTCCGGTGGTGCAGGTGAAGACGGCGGTGTGGGAATGTATGTGGCGTCAAAGACGAGGGGAACATCGGGTGAGCTCCTTGGAGGTGGAGGATGGGGTGGCTGAACCGGCGGGACGATGAGATCGACGACGGATCCTCATCCGGTACGGTGGATGAGGGACGTCGAGGTGTTGCTGTGGACGACGTCGTCAGGGAAGAGGCTCCGGCTGGGTGGTGGACGGAGCAGGGTGTGGGGTTTCATTGCGGGTTTTCGCGGCCTCTGTGTACGAATGGGTGGGCGGATGGGATGGCAGTGGGGAACCATGGCTTAGAGACACGCTTGTCCGAAATGTGGGGTAAGTTACAAAAGTACCCCCACCGATTTGAGGCGGTTCTTTCGGTTTAGGGGTTCCACGGGCATTTCACGTGTCGGGATTTCACAGGAGGTGGGAGTTTTCGTGCACGTTGTAATTTCGGAATAGCAAGGCGCGGGTTGAGATGGAGGGAGTTGTCGGAGCATAACGAGACAAAGATATATCTTAAATATTTCAGGGTAACAAGGCGCGGGTTGAAATTTCCGGACAAGCCTAACGTGTACTGTACAAAATCAATGCGCAGTACAAATGTCATACAAAACTATGAATTCATGTTATGTTCAATTAAAATATTTCTCTATGTGTATAATCCATGCAACCTACTACTCAAATGAACGTTTTAGTGCATTCCAACGTATATACTACCGCTTTAATATGAAATAAATTTGAATTCGTTTCTCTATTTGAATAAGATCTACAGTCATGATTGTTGTGAAGTCAAAGCATTTGAATTGGTTTCTCTATTTTAATAAGATCTACAATCATCATTATTGTCAAGTTAAACCATCGTTTGTGTATTATATTCACAGCACACAACATGATTAGTCTCGAGTTACATATGAACTATGTGTACTATATGAACTCAAACTAGATTTTTTGAATCCACTTTATTATGATTTCAAATCACATTACATTTCTAGCTCTAGCTAGATCTTCATAATCTAAACCATGTCTCATATTTATAATGTGTTTATCACATTATGTATGGTGCCCCATCCCCTACGCCTATAAGTATTTAGATGTGAGTTGCAAACACCACACATTACCACAAATTCAAATAAAATATGAGAATGTTTGATATATAGTATTGTTTAGATTGTTCGATATTTTGTTGTAAGCTGCAAACGCCAAACATTATCACAAATTCAAATAAAATGTGAGATTGTTTGATGTATAATATGGTTTAGATTGTTCAGCATTTAGCTATGAGTTGCAAATGCCATGCATTATCACATTATGGTATAACATATGCACAGCACGTGTATCACCGCTATATTCATGCATGCAATGTTTAAAACACTATGATCTCCTATTCAAATATATGAATCCGCTTTCATATTAAATTATGATTTTTGTTAGTCTCTTACACCCACACAATCCTCTAACCTTTGTAGCTACCACTAACTTTCTCTCGTGCATGCACACGCCCTCCTCGCCCTCCCCCTCCATCGGCATTCTATACACCGGGCACATTCTTTTTTTTCTTTAGGTCGTTCTCCCAGAGTCTCCACAACTCCTTTCTGAAACACACTGATCGATAAACCTCTCCAACGATGCCTTCCTACAACATACACACACACCTTCAATCTCCTCCTTTATGTGTCCTTGCCTTGTGTCTCTCATACAGTCAGACACACGTGTAAACTCTCGCCCCTCTTTTCATCGATCTCACAACCACACACTCCTCCCCCTATCTAGCTAGTAGTTGGGCCTCTCGCACCACCTCCTAGCTCCATTCTCTCTGTCTATCCGTCTCGCTGGGCCTTATTTGCCTCTAACAAATGGTCGTACACCGACCGATCTCTCGCTAGACATATAGCTAGCTAGGTCCTTATAACTCGCTTTTACACACACATCAATCGATCTACCACATTAGTTGTGTCTCTCCCTTCCTCCGAGAAACAACAATTGATCTACCGATCTAGTTAGGTTTGCTTACCAAACACATGGTTCCCCTTCATGATCCATGGATGCGTCCCGACAGATCTATCACGCATAGGCACACACAGAAACACATCCCCACTCTTATTGATAACATTGCAGTTCCACCCTCAGTTTGTCTAGTAGGCCTCTCCCACCATCTTCGAGAAGCAACTCCATCACCCATATAGCACTCTAACCCTCTCCCTCCCTCTCCCTCCCTCTCTCTCTCCTCTCTCTCTCTGTCCCATCATATTTCTCGTCCTTCAGTTATGTATGGATGTCGACCGATCTCCCTCAAGACATAGCTGGGTCTCTCCTTCTCAACACATATATGAGTTGTTCTACCTCTATAGTTAGGCCTCTGCCTACCCCTCCCCCACCCCCCACCCCGCACACACTGATACATCGAGCTCTCTAGTCATGTCTCCCTGCCACACACAAACTTGACATGTGCGCTCTAACGCTCCGGTAGGCCAGTCGCCCTATATCTTTGACTTGCACACACACACACACAATTTCAATGGCTCTCTTCATCGATCTCGCACCCACCCAGTTGATCCTCTCTTTGACTCTATCGATAGCTATGACCCCTCCCTCTCTTCTCATGGATTGCCTGACCCTCTATGTATGATATGGATAGGCCTCCATTTCACACACATTGCATGCAAAATTTTGTTTGAGATGTCATCGACACATATTCCCACAAACAATTCATGAAATCAACCCCCCACCCCCACCCCAAAACAAACACTCACGAACGCGGTTTGTATCTCTCACACACACCAACGTAGGTGGGGGACATGCACAAAGAGAAGAGGTGCATGCACGGCGCATGTACTCCCGTCTCTTTCCCAACCACACTCGTGCGGGTACACGGTGGAGCTCATTTCTGTATGAAAAAGGCAGCCCACATGGTAATTTGGCACATGTACTGGTTGTCCACTTGGTGGAGTGAGGATCCTCTACCACGGGTGAACAAACAAATTGCGACTTGACGTGTTATGTTAAAAAAGAGGCAAACCATGTGGGGCCTACCTTAGAGGCAAGGCTCTATACACTGGAGTACTTTTGATGTGTCCCGTCAACTCATAGAACGAGGAGAAGCTTGCTTAGTACACCGTCTCCCCCGTTCCTAAATATAAGTCTTTGTAGAGATTTCACCATGAACCACATGCGGATGTATATAGATGCATTTTAAGTGTAGATTCATTCATTTTGTTCCATATGTAGTGGAATCTCTACAAAGACTTATCTACTAGTAATAGCTAGCCCCCACTACTAGGAATTCTCTATCCTCTCCTTGAGCCACATCATCAAAATTGATGTAGCCATTAGATGAAGTAAATCAGTCCATAATAGTTGTCTAATCTAGACGTTGAGAGGCTCCGCACTAAGCCACATGCAAGCATGCAGAAATACCGTGGCACATGCATGTGAGTGGGTTTTAAATCACATCAACATGTCTGCCTGCAAGCATGCACCGGTAGCATGCATGTAAGTGAGCTTTTAAGTCCCATTAACATGTCGAAAAGAAAAATATAATCCCATTATGCAGTAGGAGTTGGCTGATCTTTTTTCCTTACATGGGATGATCTAAATGATGATGGGAGTTTATTTAGTTTGGCTACCACATTTTTCATGTGGTTATAGAGTTTTTTTAGTTCTATGAGCGGGCGTGGCAGCTGTCCGCATGTCCCTACCGGACACGCCCGGAAATGAGAGGATGCACCGACTCTCGTGGCTAAAATCGTACACTACACAACATCTCTCTATAGGAGTAGGTCGATCTGTCGCTCTCTCTAGCACACAGATGTTGTTAAACACACACACACACATGCACACGCACACGCACGCACCTTGGTCCCGTTGCACCTTCTAACATGACTTATTACACCTAGACGGAGGGAGTAGTAAGTATACGAGATATGGTGGCACACTAACTTAAGTCGAATACAAGTGCCCAAAAATTCTGTGCATGTTATAATAAGGATTCACTTAAAATAGTATGTGAGCGAACAGAGGGATCAATTGGACAGTGTTCCCGAGTAGTAACGAGATATGTGAGGTAAGAAACACCGGTGGCGCCTTTAATTTTTCTTATTAATTTGTTTGTTTCACCCTCTGACTGGTGGGACCCAACGTACTACGTGGAGAGAGGTAAGGTGACTAAGGCTGCATTATTTCTGCACCACTGTGGATAGTCTTACTACCAAAGCCACATGACACGATTATGATTAAAATCCTAATGACTCCCACACACATACAAAAAAACATGGCATGCTTGTCACACGAATGCAGGAATGTATAAAAGGTTATTTCCCTCTCGTTGAACATAACGGGAGGGTTGTGTAGCTGGTTAGCCTATTCGCTCATCAAACTTGAGGTCTCGGGTTCGATAACTACACTTGAGCATAATTTGTGCCAGAAGGAATCTTTGACTGGTCAAAATGTTTTCTAGGGTTTGCATGCTTCACACTCTCTCTCTAGTATATATATACACGCTGGAGCCTCAGCACTTGTAGTTGCTCTCTTAACACTCTCTCACCCTCTCCTGCTGGAGCCTCAGCGCTTGTAGTTGCTCTCTTCACACTCTCTTGCCTTCTCCAGATCTAAACGAGACTTCGTTGGCCTCTCTCTCCCCTCACTGCTACTCAAAGAGCCGGCGCGGGAGGGCCTCCGACCACTTCTTCTTCGCCGCCGTCCCGTCGCCCACCGAACTACGCCTCCAAGAACCTTAAGGTATAATTTACTTACTCCACATGCATTGCTCTAACTGCATGTATACCATGAATCTAGGACGTGGTTCAAATAGGAAAGGAGTGGTGGAAGTAGTGGGAAAAGTTGTATATAGCATGAATCTAGGACGTGGTTCAAAGAGGATATGAAGGGGGAAAGTTGTATAGCATGAATCTAGGACGTGGTTCAAAGAGGAAACGAAGGGGGAAAGTTGTATAGCATGAATCTAGGACGTGGTTCAAAGAGGAAAGGAATGGGGGAAAGTAGTGGGGAAAGTTGTATCGCATAAATCTAGGACGTGGTTCAAAGAGTAAAGGAAGGGGCGAAAGTACTAGTTCAAAAAGGAAAGGAAGGTTCAAGGCTGTAGAGTTTGAGCAGGACTAGATTTGCTGCGCTCACATAGGGAAAGGTGTCTAAAGATAACAAAACTGGGACCAACACAAATATGCCCCTTGGTTGTTTGTTCTTTGTTGCAGCAGACTGTGCATGACCACAGTACATCGGTAGATGCACATGGTGCTGGTGCGTCCACTATCCCGTGCAACTCATTAGCTGTTGTTAATCTAAGGCCCTGTTTGGTTAAAAACTCCCTAGTCCCTACCTGCTTGGTTCCAGGGACTAAACATGGACTAGAGGTTATTAAATGACATGCTAAAAGACCATGTTACCCCTATTAATGAACTAATAGAGACAAGGTGTGATGCGTGGCAGGGGCAACTATTGGAAAAAGTCCCAAAAAGACTCCCTCGGGGTCTCCTTTCTTAAGTCCCAAATGCCAACTTTTAGTCCCTAAAAGTCCCTCTTGTTTGGTTTAGATGGTACTGACACGGAGTTTTTAGTCCCTACACCAAAATGTCCCTGCAAACAAACACCCTCTAATAATGCCGCTGGAAAATTGATGCAATGCCAGAGTTAAAAGCAAATTACATGTTTAACGAATTTTATTGTTATTATAATCTCTATGTTAATATTAATCAAGGCCACCGTTTGGGAAATGCTACTGTCTTGCTTTCTTTCCCATTTAGATAAGGTAGATGCTTCTTTTTGTTTGCTTTTGTTTCATCTACCATTATTGACCACTAATTGTTTCCTTTGCACCTCTGTGTAAACAGGGTTATCTACTTCACCTCATTACCATTGTGACCTTTTGTTGCACTGCACAAAACACTTATGTTTTAAGAGTGTTTTGTGCAGTTCAAATAAAATGTCACACCGACAATGTTTCTTGATTGCTTGATCTTAGTGGAACTGCACAAGAGGAGATCTTAATTCCTATCCGTTAAGGAGAATTTGGTTCAGATCTTCTTCTTGTGAGTTGTTTGAATTCCGCATCATGAGAGGTCAGTACTAGCCTTCTTTCACATGATTCTGCAGTGTGCTTTCATATGTTGTGCTACTTGTACGATAATGGTGTTTGATTTTAGTGAACTGCACAAATGGAGACAAGACTTCCAATCTGTATGTGCACTGTAATATCCCATTGAGGTAAGATAAGGATATTTCACAACTGCTGGCCTGTATTTTACCACTTTCATCAAAAAATTGAGTAGTACTATACTTGTGCTCCCTAATTGACATGCCAAATCTTACATTGAAGGCAAAGCTTGTCTGTTATTGAACCAAGTGATGAAGGGGAAGAACAAGCGAAAGAAAAACAAAAATCTACTCCTGGTGCTGTAATGAAGCACTTGAACTGTGATGACACAAGTAATGATATAGTTTTGCATCTTAATTTATTGCTATGGCTAGAACGAGCAATTGTTTTTCTACTGATTTGATGCCACTCTTAATGTAATATGTAATTATATCTACTTGTGCAAACAGGGATCTTCTTTGAAGATACCATATATTTTAGTGGAACTGCATAAGAAGATGTTGGAAACATTAAAGTAATCGAGGAGTATATAGTAAGCATGGCCACCACTATAGATAGAAACAGATGGTTCCGGAGAAGTGCTTCATCTGTATGCTCTACACAATAAGCCTCCTGACAAAGGTTGGTACTCGCCCACTGATTTCATCCATATGATTGAGCTTTGTCACCTCTATTGGTGTTGTGCTACTGTTTAGATACTGTCATGAAAAAGTGGTATTGTCCTTGAGAAGTGCTTCATCTGTGCTATTTTAAATATTTCCTTTCCTTTTTTCGAGCAAACAGGGATGCTAGCATTTAGTAGTCATCTTGTCTTTGCACAACAGGATCATCTTCCTCTGAAGAAGAATATGGAGTACGTGAAGTGACTAGTTCCGGTTATGCCAGGATGAAGAAGCCTTGTCTATATTCTCATCAGAAGGAGCAGTTGAAGGATGGTTACATTACTCCCCACAAGACCAAACTAACTTTAGCTCAGAAGGACTGACAAATCTCCATTTTTGTGCTGTGATGCGCGAGTACAATGTTGTTCTAGGATTCTTTCTGGTGAGTTCCATTTTTCTAAAAGTTTGCTCTACATGGACCATGTATGTGCCTGTTGAAACTGTCAATTCATAGTACAGTTTGCTTTATACTAATCACTTTTTTGTATTTGTGCAAACAGGGGTGCTCAGCTTGATTTCAATGGGAACTGCACAAAATGTTCAAGAATACATCGAATCATTCAGTTCCACCATAAGAAGGGAGGTGCCGATAAGTTCAAGGCGTTGCAACATATAAGGGAGAAATCATACAAGCTACGCGCGAATTTGGTTGATTTTGGTGGAACTGCACAGAAAGAATAGCTGGTTTATTTAGCACGAGGTGCCATGTCAATGTCGAAACTGATGGAAAACCCTGTCCATTCCACAATCGTAGGCATTTGATATTTTGGAATGGGGCAAACTTGTCAAATTTTGCTCATTGATTTTAGCAAGACATGCGTTTGATATTTTCGAATGGGACGCCCTTTGCTGTCAGCAGCGTCGATCAATTTTTTTCTTTATTCTTTGGTTGTGAAGTAAATATTCCCTCTGACATGTGAGTCGCTAAGATGCATAATCATCGATTGTTTTGAATGTTCTCTATAAATTGCCAGGCCTGTGTCTTTGATTGCAATGTACAGAAATGCTAAAAAGCTGCTCAAACTCTTTGTACTCCTTCTGTTCCTTTTTACTTTGCACATTGTGAAAGTGCATACTTTTTGTATAAGATTGGTCAAAGTAGAGATACTTTGATTGCAGAAAAACTTGTATGCAGACTAGAAAGGACCGGAGGGAGTACATGTGAAACTGCTGCAAACGAGGTGATCACCCTGGGAATAATGCTAGTACGTATTGTTTTGCATGTTCATGCAATGCCAGTGACACAGGAATTCGAACTAATCGAAATAAATTCATTCATACAATGTCGCATTTCATATAAATATGCCGGATTTCATTACATTTCATACATTCTTCAACTAAAAGGGGGCGCGCTGGAGGTATAATTAATTAACCGAAGCTACCCACCTGTGTCCCAGTGAGCTGAACAGAAGCTTCAGTGACTTAACTGTAGGTGCAGTTCCGTAACTGACATGTGGCCTGTTGGGCCCACGCGTCAGTCAGCCAACTGCACCAGCAGTTAAGTAGAAGCAGCGTTCTTCTCCAGCGCAGCTCTCCGACTCCACGTCGCCGCTAAGAAGCTAACCGGCCATCAATGGTCAACCCGCCTAGCTTGGCTTCAGTCAGAGGGTAGCAGCGGTGGCCTTACATGGACCCGAGCGGCGGCGACCTACCGTGTTCTACTCTTCCTTGTTTTCTGTATGGGGCGGCCTCGTTGGCAGCGGGGTGGGGCCTTGGCTGAGCCGGCGATGTCCTCTGCCTCGTTATTGGCGGGGCGGTGCGTCAGCGGAGCTGGTGGTGTCCTCTGCCTCGTCAGAGCCGGCATTGTCCTCTACCTCGTCCTCGGTCTCGCCAAACAGCACCTCGCCCGCTTCATCGCCCTCTTTGCTAGCCTCTTTGTAGGTGGCCGCAGCCTCCGCCACCTGCATGCGGTACCACCAGCGCTTGAGGCGGCCCTTGAAGGCGGAGCGGTACGAGTCGAGCAGCGCCTCCTGCTCCGCCCTCTCCGTGGAGATCTGCTCCTCAGCCTGCAGGTGCTCCTAGAGGAGATGGTGGTTGTAGGCGGCATCGGCCTGCGCCTGCCGGAACTGCTCAGCACGCGTCTGCCTCACCCTGTCCATATATTGGGCACGGGCCTCGCCGATGGTCATGGTGCAATGCACCAGCGAGGATGGCGTGGAGGAGGGGGTTAGCGCCGGATCATCGACTACCTTGTTCTTCATTGGGACGTCGTCGTCCTCCGGCTGCCTGCCGGCCAGCCGGTCAGCAGCAATGGCTGCCATCTCCTTGTGGTCCGTCGTCTGCCCATCCCAAAGAGCGCTGGAGCGTGAGGAAGCCATGCTGGGCAGTAGTTGTGTGGATAGGAGAAAGGGAACAGATGCGGATGACTGCGGCTATGGGCGGCGCAACAGTTTATATAGCAATGGTGGGCGGGCGGAGAGACGGATGTGTGGCGCCGAAGTAGCCGCCTCGGCAACCGTGTATCATTAATGCGGGCGGCAGATGGACGGACGGACGACACTTGTGTCGTTTGAAGGCGGAGCAATCGCCTGCACCGGGAAGTGGGGCGGGCGGCGTTGACTGTTTCGGGCGGAAAGCACGCGCGGGCGAGGAGATGACTTTACTTGGAGAGGATGACAATGGGGGCCCACCTGGTCCATAGCCTCACGTACGCAAGTGCCTCCTTATTATATATATATAACTATAATTTATTTTTCTTCCTCCTGGTTTCCTGACATCACGGTCCCACACCATTGTCAACCTATGTAGTACTCCCTCCTTTCTGGTTTATAGGGCTTATCTCAAAATTTTAGTTTTCCATTTTATAAGGCTTAATTTGGTTGTTCCCCATCACATGTTCAGAGTTCAAGGTGCATTAAATCATTGCATGCAAGTATTAAGAGAAAACTGACCAATTAATGCATTCGTAAACATAATTTTTTGAGGAAAACAAGAGCATTAATTGGGTGCTTTTGCAAACTACAAAAAATATTCCACCACGCATCATCTACCTTGGTTGGTGAGATTTTTGAATTGAGCCTTATAAACCGGAAAGGAGGGAGTAGTCAATAAACAAGAGAACTGCACAAGAAGCGGCCGACAGCTGGGACCAAGCAGCTCGAGCAGTATTTGTGTTTTTGAGGTGTGAGCACTGCAGAGTTTTTCTATGTTTAGCCCAGATATTAATTTTTCTCCTCTGAACAACAACGAAAACATCGCTTCAGGTATTAACTGGGCGGGTTGTGCCCGTCTAGCCCAGGCCAGATATCCAGCCCAGATATTAATTTTTTTCAAAATGAAAATGGCTAGCTCAGCTATACTTTTTTTTAGGAATACCCAGGCAAGGTCAAGTTGTTATTCTCCACCCCGCTGGGCTGCAAATCTTTCCTAGGAGGGATGCATTAGGCTTAACAAGAAAATGGGCTTTAAGAAATAATAAATGGGATGTAATTATAAAAACTGGGCAGTAACTTAAAAAAATGCACCAAACATGTGATTACTTTATAAAATATTATTTTTGGATATTGAAAATTTTAATTTCATTAATTGTTGCGAGCGCAATGTTTTGTTGGATTTTTACGTAATATAAATTTATATTAAAATTGTATTTAATCTGACTAGAAATTTCGGGATAAAAATATATCGGATCCCATCAAAATGTGGGAAATTTTAATGAATTCTGTTCTGAACGGTTGGTTGAAATTGGCTCTACTCTTAACAAACTGTAAATGGGTTGTAGTAAATTCCATTAGAATTCAAAAATGGGCTACACATTCTTACAAATCTCAAATGGGCTATAAGTTCTCTGCCACACACTTCTGGCCTTACTAAGTTGACGCGTCCCCTAAAAAATAGAGTTGACGTGTATGCAAGGCTTTGTCAACTTATAGTCAACACACGGTTCTAGCAGTAGTGGCCGTTGGATGTCCATCCAATGGATGCCGTGCTTCTTGTTCAATCTCGAATATACTAGCTTCACCCGCCCAAAAAATGATTCCTCCCCCTGACATCTGGGGCGCACCATTTTGGAAGCTGACTTTTGGGCCTACTAAGTTGACGTACCAAGGGCTTTGTCAACTTAGTCAATATAAATGATTCTAGCTGAAGTGACCGTACGATGTCCATCCAATGGCCGTCGTGCTTCTTCAACCTCTGGTCTTCTTGCTCCAGCCGCCCAAAGCAGCGCCGGTCGTGCCGCCTGCTCCTGCCTCCCGTGGCCGGCTGTGCTGCCGTGGAGGCCTCACCACCCCCGACTACTCCCACCGCTGGCCAGGCCATCCCTCCACTCACCCACACCCCCTGTTATTCTGCGGCGACGGTAGCGTAGCCGAACCAGTGAACCCTCATACTCCTCTCCGCGTGTGCATCCACTGCCGTGTCTTCCCTGGCTCCGCGTCGTCCCCCTCCTAGGCCTCGCCGTCGTCCACTGCCCTGGTGCTCTCGGCGTGGCGTGGTCAACGTGGTAAAGGAACGACTTCCATCGGACATGGACTGTATGTGGAGAGGCTGACAGCTAGGTCCATGGTAGCCGCAAGGAAGTTCCTCCTTATTACGCGCAAAATATTTATTACTCCACCTGACAGCGGGGACCCACCGGACAGGCCACCGTATTTCGTGAAAAACATGATTCGCCCCCTGACTGCTGGGACCCACGAGCTACATCTTTGCACGCAAGGGAGTGCATCTGGAAAAAAATGATTCGCCCCTCTGACTACTGGGACCCACCAGCTACATCTTCGCATGCAAGGAAGTGCGTCCGAAAAAAATGATTTGCCCCCCGACTGCTGGGACCCACCAGCTACACCTTCGCACGCAAGGAAGTGCGTCCGGGCAAAAACAATTATTCGCCCCCCTGACTGCTGGGACCCAGCAGCTACACCTTCGCACGCAAGGAAGTGCGTCCGGGCAAAAAAAAACAAAACGATTCGCCCCCCTGACTGCTGGGACCCACCAGCTACATCTTCGCAGGCAAGGAAGTGCCTCACAGTCGGGACCCACCTGGTCGAAGCATACGTAGCGTTGTCATTCTGGTTGCGAACATGTATGTACATATTGGTCGATGTAGAGGCGCGCACGTGTCGTAGTAGAGGCGTGCACGTGTCATAGTAGAGGCGCGCATGTAGCATGTACACGTACGTACAGCGGCCAAGGTGCAACAAAGAAAATACAGCCATGTATGTGTACATACGGGCAGGGTCTCTAACGCCTACTTGCGCATACGTACGGCCAGGGCCAGTGTACATGGCTGGGTCGGAACGAAGAAACAACGTCGTCGTCATTTTCATGGGGAGGCAACGGAATGCGTCGTGTTCATAGGGAGGCAACAGAATGCGTCGTGTTCATGGGGAGGCAATGGAATGCGTCGTGTTCATCGGGAGGCAACGAAATGCGTCGTGTTCATCGGGAGGCAACGGAACACGTGGGAGCCAACTGGCTGGGTCGGAATGGAATGCGTGGTCATGTTCATCGGGATGGCTTGGACGGAACAAGCGATGGAAACGAGGCCTGACGTACCGTAGAACGGAGGAAACGGACCTCCTACGGTCGAAATGGGGGTCCTGTTGATCGGGAGGGGTGTGGCGTACCGCAAAACAGAGGAAACGGGTCTCCTACGGTCGAAACGGGGGTCCTGTTGATCGGGAGGGGTGTGGCGTACCGCAAAACAGACGAAACGGACCTCCTACGGTCGAAACGGGAGTCCTGTTGATCGGGAGGGGTGTGGCGTACCGCAAAACGGGACTCCAAGGGATACTGTTCATCTCCACCGTCGACCTCCTCTAGCCTCCACGGGCTCCTGTTCATCCAGCCTCCACCGCGCGCTACTCCAACGGCTACTGTTATACCACCCCTCCACCGTCTACTGTTCATCCAACCCTCCACACCACGGGGTCATGTTCGACCACCCCTCCACGAGCACCCCTCCATCGTCTACTGTTCATCCGACCCTCCACACCACGGGGTCATGTTCATCCAGAGGCAACGCCACCACTCACTGTTCATCC
>NC_041388.1:456097591-456142954 GCF_002162155.2 Triticum dicoccoides | reverse complement strand
CAATCGATCGGCTTCAGTTAGCAGCAGCAGCGAAGGATTTGCTCGATCGGGTTCAGTTAACAGCCATCAATCGATCGCTCGTGTTCAGTAATGCGTAGCCTGCAGTGCAATCGCTCGGGTTCAGTTTGAGTCCAACGCCTCGCTCGGGTTCAGTTAGAGCCAATGCTTCGCACACACGCGCGTACATGTACAAGAGAAACGCGCATCGGTCGGCCCCCGACCTCCCACCATAACCGGGAACTCCCCGAAATTTTCCTCGCCCTCGCTTCTACCACGGTTTTTTCCATCATGGAAGGCCCAAAGAATGTGATGCAGCTGCATCTTCGGCCCGCCCAGGATGAAAAGCCCATTTTTGTCATGATTTTTTGTCATAGAAGTAGGAGCCCACCACATCTATGATGATACCGGGTTTTGACACAATTATCGTCATAGAAGTGTCATATGTATGACAGAAAAAAATTCGTTCGGCCCAAAATGTCACGGATATGTCTTTTTATTGTAGTGGTGATGACGTTTTAATCACTGGTACCAGATTTGTTGAACCGGGGAACCCAACTGTTCTGGCAATACACTCTTCCAAACAAGAAGTTATGGAAAGGAAGAAGGTGAGGTTTGACGTCTCCCACTAGGCTCACCTGAGTATTAATGAAGTGTTATGTGGTTATCTCAGCCAAGTGCATTCCAGCCATGATTCATACATTGAGATGGTCAAACATATGCACCAAAAATATGAGGTACGTTCTCCGACTTATATAAGTTATATACCCTGCCAGCCTCCAAGTCTTCTGATTATGATAAAATTGAATGATCTGTAGACTTAAAAGACTTATAAGCCTCTGCCTTAGACTCCCTCCAAGTCCGGTTTATAATTAAACCAGAGCTGATAGTATTTCAATTTGCATGTGTAGCCCCCAAGGGCCGGGTTAATCAATATGCATGAGCCGGTGCTACTAGTCATTGCATAGAACTGAACCGTATAGCCCTCATGAGCCGGCGGAGGCTGTTGACAGCTTATCCGGCTCATTTGTAGAAAAAAGTCAAGCAATATGCATTACCCCCAAGTGCCAAGTGTTGTTGCCTACAAAACACTTGGGACTTTTTAGAAAGAGTCGTTTCTTTTGAAAAATTTGCGCTGACAGACATTAGCCCCCAAGTGCCAAGTGTTATTTCTTGCAAAGCACTTCGGACTTGTTTTCTATAATATGCCCTGAAACTGAACAACCTTATGCTATATGTAGACTGTGACTGTAGAATTGGAACCCCAATTGTTTGAGGCCAAGAAGGCTGAATCGAAATTCTAGTTGAGTGTGTCTGAAGCAGAAAAACTGAAGACCAGCTTTACTGCGGAGAAAGAAGCTTGGGCCAATGAGAAGACTGCCTTGACGGTGGCTCTAGAAGAGATTACCACTGAACTCACTGGTTTAAAGAACTGTGTATCTCAGATGGTTTCAGCAATCTTCGATAAGTCACCTTGTGTAAACTTTACAGGTCCTAAGAGCAGCAACCTGAGCCGAGATACCATGGTAAAGCTTAAGGCGGTTTACACACTGGTTGAACAATTGTACACTGGAGCCCAACAGACGGTTTCCACTATCTCCCCCGTGAATCAAGGGCCGAATCTATTAAGTGACATCTTGAAGAAGCTGTCCATCTTGCCCGCTCGGTTCCAAGAAATCAAGCGATCATGTGCTAGAGCCGGAGCAGTAACAGCTTTAAGCCGTGCCAAAGCCTGGGTACCAGAATTAGACCCGGCGGATGTGGCCAGCGGATATCCCAGCCGAAAAGAAGATGGAACACCTTTCGACCAAGAGGATTTTGCTGCTTGTGTCAAGGAAATTCGCCCTCATGCTACCATCATTGGCGAAGAAACCAACCTCACCAAGTATAAGTCGGGTTTTGATGTAGACAATAAGAAGATGGCGGCTCCTTCATATAAAGTGATGGATTTAATCCTGCCAATTCGTAAGCACACTTTCGCCCCTGAGATTGACCCGTCTGGTCTGATTGATGATGAGGCTGATTCGTCGCCCTTCATGGCTTTGGCTGGTCCAAACCCAACTTCTAGACGATGGAGGAGGAAGAGCCGGCAAGGGATGAGGCGCAACCGTCAAGTTAGCCAGGCCAAGACTCATGAATCGGCTCTGGCTTAACATCTGTTGTATGGGAGACTAAAAAATAGTTTATCATTTTGGGCTCCAAGCGCCTTGTAATAGGCTAGATTTAAACTTCTTGCTCTGCTATGCCATCATGCATATTGTGCTGCTTATAACACTTATGTATCCATTATGTGAAGATATGCTATGTATCCCTTATGATACTAACGATATTGAATTTGTTCCTTCATACAACAGATAAAAAGCGTCCTCGCGGTTTATCGCTGGACGGGTTATAATGCCCCAACATGAATTTATCATGATTTATAACCAAGGTTGGTCAAAATAATAATCATATATGAAAAAAATATCATACATGTGATATTTGATCACACTTGTTGATTTTACCAAGCTAGTGTAGTAAGTGTGATAACCCAAGACTTTGGATACTGGTAGTTATCAGAGATTGCGGGCTTATGAACAAAGCTGGACCGGGTTAATAAACATCGGATATGTACCTTTATTTTATATTGGCGACTTATAGTCGAAGACCAGGCCGGGTTAATGAACACCTGTTAATGTCATATATGACTCAGAAGGCATTATAAGCCTTATTGTTTTTCAACGATGTATTGCTATGTCACAAAAGAAAAAATCTCAAAAAGACATTCAAATCAAAACAACGTAAAAAATCCGAGGCTTTCATAGGCCGCCAAGCATTCAATGAAACTAGCATTAGCCACTGGAAGGTACGCGCTTTCCATCAGCCGGCCCTTATTGACCCAATCGACATTTTAACCCGGATAAGTTCAGTTCTTATTTAAAGATAGACTTATCAGGAGTATGCGGGGTTAGAGAAGCATCGTGCATCATAGGACGATTTATCCAAGTTCCAAGGAAGGCGGCTTTTCATCCTAAGCTTCTCCTTTCTATCCATAAAACCGTGCCCTCTCATGACAAACCAGCGTTTTAACCTTAGCGAGTTCAGAGTCTTATTTAAAAGATTGACTGTTAAGAGTTCGGCGGGTCAATTAGGATTACCGTGGAGAAGCATCTGGCATACAGGCAGGATAACCCGGGGTTTTAGGTGAATACACCTAGCTTCCAAGCCTGGCTTTTATAGCCTATCACAAGGTTATGAACTCTTCGTTCTTTAGAACAAAAAAGCCCCCAAGTGATATGTTGAGCTGTGCTTAGGGGGTACCTATGTTTGAGTCGTGCTTTTGCCACAGACTCTCTTTGGCCCCAAGTTTTTTATGTGGCCTATAAGCCGGATCAAAGGGTAATTATAACTGTGCTGTATAAAGCAAAAGCCCCCATGTAATCGAAGACTCATTAAGTAGAGAGGAAAAAAAGATAGAGGCCCTGCTTTAGCAGGGATGCCGGCTTTATTATATTGATCATAATATATACATCGTCAAAATATGTACATTGAAAGAGCCAGTGGCTCAGGTGTAGTATGGCCTAAGCTGAGCAATATTCTAGGGCCGGCAGGTCTCCTCCTCTGACGTGCGTGAATCCTTGTGGTCTCGAACATCGATAAGATACTATGACCCATTGTTTAGATTCTTGCTGACCACAAAGGGTCCTTACCAAGGTGGGGATAACTTGTGCATATCAGTCTGATCCTGGATAAGCCGGAGCACCAGGCCGCCTTCTTGAAAAGTTCTGGTTTTAACCCGGCGGCTGTGATAACGATGCAAATCTTGCTGGTAAATCGCCAAACTAGCTGTTGCTATGTCACGCTCCTCATCCAACAGATCAAGTGTATCTTGACGTGCTCTTTCATTGTCAACTTCAATGTAAGCCGCCACACGAGGGGAGTCATGACGGATGTCACTAGGGAGAACTGCCTCAGCTCATAAACCATGAAGAAGGGTGTATATCCCATAGATATGTTTGGGTTGGTATTGATGCTCCATAACACGGACGATAACTCCTCCACCCAACCACCCGGCGTCCTCTACAGGGGAACCATAAGCCGGGGTTTGATGCCTTTCAAGATCTCTTGGTTTGCTCTCTCAGCTTGACTGTTGGATTGAGAGTGAGCTACTGACAACACATCAAGCCGGATATTGTCTCGTTGATAAAATTCTTCCATAGCAGCTTTAGAGAGATTAGTGCCATTGTCTGTTATAATGCTGTGTGGAAAGCCAAAATGGAAGATCACCTTCTTCATGAATTGAATCGCCTTTGCTGCATCACACTTACTGACCGGCTCTACCTCTACCCACTTAGTGAATTTATCAACCGCCACCAAAAGGTGGGTCTTCTTATCTTTGGATCTTTTGAAGGGCCCAACCATATCAAGCCCCCAAACTATGAACGACCAAGTAATTGGAATCATCCTCAATTCTTGAGCTGGCACATGGGCTCGATGTGCAAATTTCTGACATGCATCACACCAGCTGACGAGGTCCTCTGCATCAGCGTGAGCTGTTAGCCAATAAAACCCATGACGGAAAGCTTTAGCCACAAGAGACTTTAAACCAGCATGATGACCACAATATCCTTCATGAATTTCTCATAATATCTCACAGCCCTCTTCTAGAGAAACAAAACGTTGAAATGCCCCTGTGACACTACGATGATGTAACTCTCCATTAACAATCATCATTGACTTAGACCGTCAGGTTATCTGCCTGGCTATGGTTTCATCCTCAGGTAACTCGCCCCGGGTCATATAGGCCAAGTAAGGGACTGTCCAATCTGGAATTACATGAAGAGCCGCCACCAACTGAGCCTCCGGGTCAGGAATAGCCAAATCCTCCTGTAGGAATCTTGACCAACAGGTTAGTCAAGACGTCAAGAAAGACATTAGGCGGCACCGGCTTACGTTAAGAGCTAAGCCGGCTTAAAGCATCCGCCGCTTTGTTTTTCCTCCGATCAATGTGCTCAACTTGATAACCTTTGAAGTGACCAACAATAACATCCACCTCTCGCCGATAAGCCGCCATGAGTGGATCCTTGGAATCCCAAGTGCTAGAGACTTGCTGAGCCACCAAATATGAGTCGCTGAAACACCTAACCCGTCTTAAATTCATCTCCTTAGCCATTCGAAGACCATGGAGCAAGGCTTCATACTCAGCTGCATTGTTAGTACAAGGAAACATCAAACGTAGAACATAGCAAAATTTATCACCTCGAGGGGAAGCAAGAATAACTCCAGCCCTAGAGCCCTCCAATTGCTTGGACCCATCAAAGTGAATAGTCCAATATGTGTTATCCGGCTTTTCCTTAGGCATCTGCAGCTCCGTTCAATCGTTGATGAAATCCACCAGCGCTTGAGACTTGATGGCCGTGCGAGGCACATATTTTAACCCATGTGGCCCAAGCTCAATGGCCCAATTAGCAGCCCGGCCAGTTGCTTCTCTGTTTTGGATGATATCTCCCAAAGGAGCAGATCTAACCACGGTGATGGGATGGCCTAGAAAATAATGTTTAAGCTTCCAGCTGGCCAAGAACACCCCATATACTAGCTTCTGCCAGTGTGGATACCTCTGCTTGGATTCAATAAGCACCTCACTGATATAGTAAACTGGCCTTTGAACTGGATATTCAATTCCTGCCTCCTTCCCTTCCACCACAATAGCTACACTGACAGCCCGGCTATTAGCAGCCACGTATAACAATAAAGGCTCTTTATCAATAGGGGCGGCGAGTACGGGCGGCTCAAACAGCTGCTTCTTCAAGTCCTCTAACGCTGCATGAGCAGCATCACTCCAAACAAAGTTATCTGTCTTTTTCATCATCTGATAAAGATGGATAGCCTTCTCCCCCAGCAATCTTATGAATGGGCTTAATGCTGCAATACGACCCGCCAGGCGCTGTACATCATTGATACACGTCGGTTTAGCCAGAGAGGTGATGGCTTTGATCTTCTCTGGATTAGCTTCAATTCCTCTATCAGACACCAAAAAACCCAGAAGCTTGCCTGCCGCCACACCAAAAACACACTTGGCCGGGTTAAGCATCATCTTGTAAACCCGGAGATTATCAAAGGTTTCCTTCAAATCATCTATCAGTGTCTCCTTCTCTCTGGATTTTACCACAATATCATCCACATAGGCATGAACATTACGCCCAATTTGGTTACGAAGGCAATTTTGCACACACCTCTGATAAGTTGCCTGAGCACTCTTGAGACCAGAAGGCATAGATGCATAGTAGAAGGCTCCAACAGGAGTTATGAAAGTCGTCTTCTCCTAGTCCTTAACTGCCATCTTAATCTGATGATAACCAGAATAAGCATCCAATGAACTCAAACGCTCAGAACCCGCTGTAGCTGATGACCCACAAGTATAGGGGATCTATCATAGTCCTTTCAATAAGTAAGAGTGTCGAACCCAACGAGGAGCAGGAGGAAATGATAAGAGGTTTCCAGCAAGGTATTCTCTCCAAGTACTAAAACAAGTGGTAACAGATAGTTTTGTGATAGGATAATTTGTAACGAGCAACAAGTAACAAAAGTAAATAAAGTGCATCAAGGTGGCCCAATCCTTTTTGTGGCAAAGGACAAGCCTGGACAAACTCTTATGTAGAGAAAAGCGCTCCCGAGGACACATGGGGATATCATCAAGCTAGTTTTCATCACATTCATATGATTCGCGTTCGGTACTTTGATAATTTGGTATGTGGATGGACCGGTGCTTGGGTACTGTCCTTACTTGGACAAGCATCCCACTTATGATTAACCTCTATTGCAAGCATCCACAACTACAACAAAAGTATTAAGGTAAACCTAACCATAGCATGAAACATATGGATCTAAATCAGCCCCTTACGAAGCAACGCATAAACTAGGGTTTAAGGTTCTGTCACTCTAGCAACCCATCATCTACTTATTACATCCCCATGCCTTCCTCTAGGCCCAAATAATGGTGAAGTGTCATGTAGTCGATGTTCACATAACACCACTAGAGGAGAGACAACATACATCTCATCAAAATATCAAACGAATACCAAATTCACATGACTACTAATAGCAAGACTTCTCCCATGTCCTCACAAACAAACGTAACTACTCACAAAGCATAAACATGTTCATAATCAGAGGGGTATTAATATGCATATAGGATCTGAACATATGATCTTCCACAAATTAAACGAACTAGCATCAACTACAAGGAGTAATTAATACTACTAGCAACCTATTAGCACCAATCCCGGACTTGGAGACAAGAATTGGACACAAGAGATGAACTAGGGTTTTGAGAGGAGATGGTGCTGATGAAGATGTTGATGGAGATTGCCCTCTCCTGATGAGAGGTGTGTTGGTGATGACGATGGCGATGATTTCCCCCTCCGGGAGGGAAGTTTCCCTGGCGGAATAGCTCCGCCAGAGCCCTAGATTGGTTCCGCCAAGGTTCCGCCTCATGGCGGCGGAGTTTCGTACGAGAAGATGGCTTCTTACTTTTTTCCCATCGAAAGACTTCATATAGCAGAAGATGGCTACCGGAGGGCCACCAGGGGGGCCACGAGGTAGGGGGCGTGCCCAGGAGGGTAGGGCGCGCCCCACCCTCGTGGGAAGGGTGTGGGCCCCCTGGTGAATCTCTTCCGCTGAGTATTTTTTATATATTCTGAAAACATCTTTCGTGAAGTTTCAGGACTTTTGCAGTTGTGCAGAATAGGTCTCCAATATTTGCTCCTTTTCCAACCAGAATCCCAGCTGTCGACATTCTCCCTCCTCATGTAAACCTTGTAAAATAAGAGAGAATAGGCATAAGTGTTGTGACATAATGTGTAATAATAGCCCACAATGCAATAAATATCGATATAAAAGCATGATGCAAAATGGACGTATCAACTCCCCCAAGCTTAGACCTCTCTTGTCCTCAAGCGAAAAGCCGAATTCAAAAAATATGTCCACATGTTTAGAGATAGAGGAGTCGATAAAAATAAAATACGGATTTCAAGTATGAATCATAAACTTCATTGAAAACTAACAAACTATAATCTCAGTCATTGGGGATTGCAATTTATCATAACATAGGAAAGAGTCAATGTATAAGAGCTTTTCAGCAAGTCCACACACTCAACTATCATATAGTCTTTCACAATTGCTGACACTCACGCAATACTTATGGGTATGGAGTTTTGATCAAACACGGAGAAAGATAGGGGCTTATAGTTTTGCCTCCCAACGTTTTACCTCAAGGGTAATGTCAATGGTAATAGTTCATGAAAAATCACATCCAATTAACCATATATATCAGGATCTTTCCAACATACTTTGCTTGCCAAAGGCTAAAATGTAAAAAGGAAGGGTGAAGATCACCATGACTCTTATGCAATGTAGTAGATAAAAGTAAAAGATAGGCCCTTCACAGAGGGAAGCAGAGGTTGTCATGCACTTTTATAGTTGGATGCACAAAATCTTAATGCGAAAGAACATCACTTTATATTGCCACTTGTGATATGGACCTTTATTATGCAGTTTGTCACTTTTATTTCTTCCATATCACACGATTGTATAAAGTTTATTTTCTCCCACGCTAATAAGTCATACATATTTAGAGAGCAATTTTTATTGCTTGCACAGATGACAACTTACTTAGAGGATCTTACTCAATCCATAGGTAGGTATAGTGGACTCTCATGGCAAGACTGGTTTTAAGGGCATTTGGAAGCACAAGTAGTATCTCTATTGTTGGGGAACATAGTAATTTCAAAAAAATTCCTACGCACACGCAAGATCATGGTGATGCACAGCAACGAGAGGGGAGAGTGTTGTCTACGTACCCTCGTAGACCAGAAGCGGAAGTGTTATAAGAACGCGGTTGATGTAGTCGTACGTCTTCACGGCCCGACCGATCAAGCACCGAAACTACGGCACCTTCGAGTTCTAGCACACGTTCAGCTCGATGACAATCCCCGGACTCCGATCTAGCAGAATGTCGGGGAAGAGTTCCGTCATCACGACGGCGTGGTAACGATCTTGATGTTCTACCGTCGCAGGGCTTCGCCTAAGCACCGATACAATATTATCGAGGATTATGGTGGAGGGGGGCACCGCACATGGCTAAGAGATCAATGACCAATTTTTGTGTCTCTGGGGTGCCTCCTGCCCCCGTATATAAAGGAGTGGAGGAGGGGGCCGGACAAGGAGGGTGGCATGCCCAAGGGGGGGAGTCCAACTCCCACCGGGAGTAGGACTCCCCTTTTTCCTATTAGGAGTAGGAGAGGGAAGGAAGAGGAAGGAGGGAGGAAGGAAAGGGGGGGCCGACACCCCTCCCAATTCGGATTGGGCTTGGGGGGGCGCGCCCCCTCCCTTGCTCCTTTCCACTCCTTTCCACTAAGGCCCAATAAGGCCCATATACCTCCCGGGGGGTTCCGATAACCTCCCGGTGATCCGATATTGTCCCAATCTTAGCAGGAACCTTTCCGGTGTCCAAATATAGTCGTCCAATATATCGATCTTTATGTCTCGACCATTTCGAAACTCCTCGTCAAGTCCGTGATCACATCCGGGACTCCAAACAACCTTCGGTACATCAAAATATATAAACTCATAATGAAACTGTCATCGTAACGTTAAGCATGCGGACCCTATGGGTTCGAGGACAATGTAGACATGACCGAGACACGTCTCCGCTCAATAACCAATAGCGGAACCTGGATGCTCATATTGGTTCCTACATATTCTACGAAGATCTTTATCGGTCAGACTGCATAACAACATACGTTGTTCCCTTTGTCATCGGTATGTTACTTGCCCGAGATTCGATCGTTGGTATCTCAATACCTAGTTCAATCTCGTTACTGGCAAGTCTCTTTATTCGTTCCGTAAGACATCATCCTGCAACTAACTCATTAGTTGCAATGCTTGCAAGGCTTAAGTGATGTGCATTACCGAGAGGGCCCAGAGATACCTCTCCGACAATCAGAGTGACAAATACTAATCTTGAAATACGCCAACCCAACAAGTTCCTTCGGAGACACCTGCAGAGCACCTTTATAATCACCAAGTTATGTTGTGATGTTTGGTGGCACACAAAGTGTTCCTCCGGTAAACAGGAGTTGCATAATCTCATAGTCATAGGAACATGTATAAGTCATGAAGAAAGCAATAGCAACATACTAGACGATCAAGTGCTATGCTAATGGAATGGGTCAAGTCAATCACATCATTCTCGTAACGATGTGATCCCATTAATCAAATGACAACTCATGTCTATGGTTAGGAAACATAACCATCTTTGATCAACGAGCTAGTCAAGTAGAGGCATACTAGTGACACTCTGTTTGTCTATGTATTCACACATGTATTATGTTTCCGGTTAATACAATTCTAGCATTAATAGTAAACATTTCTCATGAAATAAGGAAATAAATAATAACTTTATTATTGCCTCTAGGGCATATTTCCTTCAGTCTCCCACTTGCACTAGAGTCAATAATCTAGTTTCACATCTCCATGTGATTTAATATCAATAGTTCACATCACCATGTGATTAACACCCATAGTTCACATCATCATCTGACCAACACCCAAAGGGTTTACTAGATTCAATAATCTAGTTCACATCGCTATGTGATTAATGCCCAAATAGTACTAAGGTGTGATCATGTTTTGCTTGTGAGAGAAGTTTAGTCAATGGGTCTGCCACATTCAGATCCGTAAGTATTTTGCAAATTTCTATGTCAACAATACTCTGCACTATGCTACTCTAGCTAATTGCTCCCACTTTCAATATGTATCCAGATTGAGACTTTGAGTCATCTGGATCAGTGTCAAAACTTGCATCGACGTAACCCTTTACGACGAACCTTTTGTCACCTCCATAATCGAGAAACATATCATTATTCCGCTAAGGATAATTTTGACCGCTGTCAAGTGATCTACTCCTAGATCACTATTGTACTCCCTTGCCAAACTTATGGTGAGGTACACAATAGATCTGGTACACAGCATGGCATACTTTATAGAACCTATGGCCAAGGCATAGGGAATGACTTTCATTCTCTTTCTATTTTCTGCCGTGGTCGGGATTTGAGTCTTACTCAGTTTCGCACCTTGTAACACAAGCAAGAACTCTTTCTTTGATTGTTCCATTTTGAACTACTTCAAAATCTTGTCAAGGTATGTACTCATTGAAAAACTTATCAAGCGTCTTGATCTATCTTGATGCTCAATCTGTAAGCAGCTTCACTGAGGTTTTTCTTTGATAAAAAACTCCTTTCAAATACTCCTTTATGCTTTACAGAATAATTCTACATTATCTCCGATCAACAATATGTCATTCACATATACTTATTAGAAATGTTGTAGTGCTCCCACTCACTTTGTTGTAAATACAGGCTTCACTGCAAGTCTGTATAAAACTATATGCTTTGATCAACTTATCAAAGCATATATTCCAAATCCGAGATGCTTGCACCAGTCCATAGATGGATCGCCGGAGCTTGCATATTTTGTTAGTACCTTTAGGATTGACAAAACCTTCTGGTTGCATCATATACAACTCTTCTTTAATAAATCCATTAAGGAATGCAGTTTTGTTTATCCATTTGCCATATTTCATAAAATGCGGCACTTGCTAACATGAAACTCTCATCGTAGTCAACACCTTGAATTTGTTGAAAACACTTTTGCGACAACTCTAGCTTTGTAGATAGTAACACTACTATTAGCGTCTGTCTTCCTCTTGAAGATCCATTTAATCTCAATGGCTCGCCGATGAATGGGCAAGTCAATTAAAGTCCATACTTTGTTCTCATACATGGATCTCATCTCAGATTTCATGGCCTCAAGCCATTTCACGGAATCTGGGCTCATCATCGCTTCCTCATAGTTCGTAGGCTCGTCATGGTCAAGTAACATGACCCCTAGAATAGGATTACCGTACCACTCTGGTGCGGATCTCACTCTGGTTTACCTACAAGGTTAGGTAGTAACTTGATCTGAAGTTACATGATCATCATCATTAGCTTCCTCACTAATTGGTGTAGTAATCACATGAACAGATTTCTATGATGAACTACTTTCCAATAAGGGAGCAGGTACAGTTACATCATCAAGTTCTACTTTCCTCCCACTCACTTCTTTCGAGAGAAACTCCTTTTCTAGAAAGGATCCATTCAAAGAAACGAATATATTGCCTTCGGATCTGTGATAGAAGGTGTACCCAACATTTTCTTTTGGGTATCCTATGAAGACGCACTTCTCCGATTTGGGTTAGAGCTTATCAGGTTGAAACTTTTTCACATAAGCATTGCAACCTCAAACTTTAAGAAACGACAGCTTAGGTTTCTTGCCAAACCATAGTTCATACGGTGTCATGTCAACAGATTTAGATGGTGCCCTATTTAACGTGAATGCACTTGTCTCTAATGCATAACCCCAAAATGATAGTGGTAGATCGGGAAGAGACATCATAGATCGCACCCTATCTAATAAAGTACGGTTATGACGTTCGGACACACCATTATGTTGTGGTGTTCCAGGTGGCGTGAGTAGTGAAACTATTTCACATTGTTTTTAACTGAAGGCCAAACTCGTTACTCATATATTTTACTTCTGCGATCATATCGTAGAAACTTTTATTTTTGTCATGATGATTCTCCACTTCACTATGAAATTCTTTGAACTTTTCAAATGTTTCAGACTTGTGTTCCATCAAGTAGATATACTCATATCTGCTCAAATCATCTGTGAAGATCAGAAAATAATGATACCTGCTGCGAGCTTCAATATTCATCGGACCACATACATCAGTATGCATGATTTCCAACAAATATGTTTGTTGCTGCATTGTTCCGGAGAACGGAGTCTTAGTCATCCTGCCCATGAGGCATGGTTCGCAAGCATCAACAGATTCATAATTAAGTGATTCCAAAAGTCCATCAGCATGGAGTTTCTTCATGCGCTTTACACCAATATGACCTAAACGGCAGTGCCACAAATAAGTTGCACTATCATTATTAACTTTGCATCTTTTGGTTTCAATATTATGAATGTGTGTATCACTATGATCGAGATCCAACGAAACATTTTCATTGGGTGTGTAACCATATTTGTAAACAGAATAACAATTTATTCTCTTACTTAAATGAATAACCGTATTGCAATAAACATGATCAAATCATATTCATGCTCAATGCAAACACCAAATAACACTTATTTAGGTTTAACACTAATCCCGAAAGTATAGGGAGTGTGCGATGATGATCATATCAATCTTGGAACCACTTCCAACACACATAGTCACTTCACCCTTAGCTAGTCTCTGTTCATTCTGCAACTCCCGTTTCGAGTTACTACTCTTAGCAACTGAACCAGTATCAAATACCGAGGGGTTGCTACGAACACTAGTAAAATACACATCAATAATCTGTATATCAAATATACCTTTGTTGACTTTGCCATCCTTCTTATCCGCCAAATACTTGGGGCAGTTCCGCTTCCAGTGACTAGTCCCTTTGCAGTAGAAGCACTTAGTCTCAGGCTTAGGATCAGACTTGGGCTTCTTCACTTGAGCAGCAACTTGCTTGCCGTTCTTCTTGAAGTTCCCCTTCTTCCCTTTGCCCTTTTATTGAAACTAGTGGCCTTGTCTACCATCAACACTTGATATTTTTCTTGATTTCTACCTTCGCCGATTTCAGCATTACGAAGAGCTTGGGAATCGTTTCCATAATCCCTTGCATATCATAGTTCATCACGAAGTTCTACTAACTTGGTGATGGTGACTAGAGAATTCTGTCAATCACTATTTTATCTGGAAGATTAACTCCCACTTGATTCAAGTGATTGTAGTACCCAGACAATCTGAGCACATGCTCACTGCTTGAGCTATTCTCCTCCATCTTTTAGCTATAGAACTTGTTGGAGACTTCATATCTCTCAACTCGGGTATTTACTTGAAATATTAACTTCAACTCCTGGAACATCTCATATGGTCCATGACGTTCAAAACGTCTTTGAAATCCCGATTCTAAGCTGTTAAGCATGGTGCACTAAACTATCAAGTAGTCATCATATTGAGCTAGTCAAACGTTCATAACGTCTGCATCTGCTCCTGCAATAGGTCAGTCACCTAGCGGTGCATCAAGGACATAATTCTTCTGTGCAGCAATGAGGATAAACCTCAGATCACGGATCCAATCCGCATCATTGCTACTAACATTTTTCAACTTAGTTTTCTCTAGGAACATATAAAAATTAAACGGGGAGCAAAATCGCAAGCTATTGATCTACAACATAGATATGCTAATACTACCAGGACTAAGTTCATGATAAATTAAAGTTAAATTAATCATATTACTTAAGAACTCCCACTTA
Source organism: Triticum dicoccoides (assembly GCF_002162155.2). Taxonomy (NCBI): domain Eukaryota; kingdom Viridiplantae; phylum Streptophyta; class Magnoliopsida; order Poales; family Poaceae; genus Triticum; species Triticum dicoccoides. Next base: position 456,128,581 of record NC_041388.1, on the reverse strand, counting down.
GATAGACATCCCTCTAATCATCTAAGTGATCACGTGATCCAAATCAACTAAACCATAACCGATCATCACGTGAAATGGAGTAGCTTTCAATGGTGAACATCATTATGTTGATCATATCTACTATATGATTCACGCTTGACCTTTCGGTCTCATTGTTCCGAGGCCATATCTGCATATGCTAGGCTCGTCAAGTTTAACCTGAGTATTCTGCGTGTGCAAAACTGGTTTGCACCCGTTGTAGATGGACGTAGAGCTTATCACACCCGATCATCACGTGGTGTCTGGGCACGACGAACTTTGGCAACGGTGCATACTCAGGGAGAACACTTTTATCTTGAAAGTTAGTGAGAGATGATCTTATAATGCTACCGTCAATCAAAGCAAGATAAGATGCATAAAAGATAAACATCACATGCAATCAATATAAGTGATATGATATGGCCATCATCATCTTGTGCTTGTGATCTCCATCTCCGAAGCATCATCATGATCACCATCGTCACCGGCGCGACACCTTGATCTCCATCGTAGAATCGTTGTCGTCTCGCCAATCTTATGCTTCTACGACTATCGCTACCGCTTAGTAATAAAGTAAAGCATTACGGGGAGATTGCATTGCATACAATAAAGCGACAACCATATGGCTCCTGTCAGTTGCCGATAACTTGGTTACAAAACATGATCATCTCATACAATAAAATTTAGCATTATGCCTTGACCATATCACATCACAACATGCCCTGCAAAAACAAGTTAGACGTCCTCTACTTTGTTTGTTGCAAGTTTTACATGGCTGCTACGGGCTTAGCAAGAACCAATCTTACCTACGCATCAAAAACCACAACGATAGTTTGTCAAGTTGCTGTTTTAACCTTCGCAAGGACCGGGCGTAGCCACACTCGGTTCAACTAAAGTTGGAGAAACTGACACCCGCCAGCCACCTGTGTGCAAAGCATGTCGGTAAAACCAGTCTCGCGTAAGCGTACGCGTAATCTCGGTCCGGGCCACTTCGTCCAACAATACCGCCAAACCAAAGTATGACATGCTGGTAAGAAGTATGACTTATATCGCCCACAGCTCACTTGTGTTCTACTCGTGCATATAACATCAACACATAAAACCTAGGCTCGGATGCCACTGTTGGAGAACGTAGTAATTTCAAAAAAATCATATGCACACGCAAGATCATGGTGATGCACCCTCGTAGACTGGAAGTGGAAGCGTTATAACAACGCGGTTGATGTAGTCGTACGTCTTCACGGCCCGACCTCTCAAGCACCGAAACTATGGCACCTCCGAGTTCTAGCACACGTTTAGCTCGATGACGATCCCCGGACTCCGATCCAGCAGAATGTCGGGGAAGAGTTCCGTCAGCACGACGGCGTGGTGACGATCTTGATGTTCTAGCGTCGCAGGGCTTCGCCTAAGCACCGCTACAATATTATTGAGGATTATGGTGGAGGGGGGCACCGCACACGGCTAAGAGATCAATGACCAATTGTTGTGTCTCTGGGGTGCCCCCCTGCCCCCGTATATAAAGGAGTGGAGGAGGGGGCCGGCCAAGGAGGGTGGCACGCCCAAGGGGGGGACTCCAACTCCCACCGGGAGTAGGACTCCCCTTTTTCCTATTAGGAGTAGGAGAGGGAAGGAATAGGAAGGAGGGAGGAAGGAAAGGGGGGGCCGGTTCCCCTCCCAATTCGGATTGGGCTTGGGAGGGCGCGCCCCCTCCCTTGCTCCTTTCCCCTCCTTTCCACTAAGGCCCAATAAGGCCCATATACGTCCCGGGGGGTTCCGATAACCTCCCGGTGATCCGGTATTGTCCCAATCTTACCCGGAACCTTTCCGGTGTCCAAATATAGTCGTCCAATATATCGATCTTTATGTCTCGACCATTTCAAGACTCCTCGTCATGTCCGTGATCACATCCGGGACTCCGAACAACCTTCGGTACATCAAAATATATAAACTCATAATGAAACTATCATCGTAATGTTAAGCGTGCGGACCCTACGGGTTTGAGAACAATGTAGACATGACCGAGACACGTCTCCGGTCAATAACCAATAGCGGAACCTGGATGCTCATATTGGCTCCTACATATTCTAAGAAGATCTTTATCGGTCAGACCGCATAACAACATACGTTGTTCCCTTTGTCATCGGTATGTTACTTGCCCGAGATTCGATCGTTGGTATCTCAATACCTAGTTCAATCTCGTTACCGGCAAGTCTCTTTATTCGTTCCATAATACATCATCCTGCAACTAACTCATTAGTTGCAATGCTTGCAAGGCTTAAGTGATGTGCATTACCGAGAGGGCCTAGATATACCTCTCCGACAATCGGAGTGACAAATCCTAATCTCGAAATACGCCAACCCAACAAGTACGTTCGGAGACACCTGTAGAGCACCTTTATAATCACCAAGTTACGTTGTGATGTTTGGTGGCACACAAAGTGTTCCTCTGGTAAACGGGAGTTGCATAATCTCATAGTCATAGGAACATGTATAAGTCATGAAGAAAGCAATAGCAACATACTAAATGATCAAGTGCTATGCTAATGGAATTGGTCAAGTCAATCACATCATTCTCGTAATGATGTCATCCCACTAATCAAATGACAACTCATGTCTATGGTTAGGAAACATAACCATCTTTGATCAATGAGCTAGTCAAGTAGAGGCATAGTAGTGACACTCTGTTTGTCTATGTATTCACACATGTATTATGTTTCCGGTTAATACAATTCTAGCATGAATAATAAACATTTATCATGAAATAAGGAAATAAATAATAACTCTATTATTGCCTCTAGGGCATATTTCGTTCATCTACTTGGTGCGATGAATTTGGCTAGCATGAGGGGGAAAGACAAGCTCAACCATGTTGGATGACCCATGACAATATAATTTATCTCAGATGTAAGAAAACATAACCCATTACATTGTCTTCCTTGTTCAACGTCAACTCTTTAGCATGTCATATTTTAATGAGTGCTCACAATCATAAAAGATGTCCAAGATAGTATATTTATATGTGAAGACCTCTCTTTCTTTATTACTTCCTATTAATTGCAACGATGACCAAAACTATGTTTTTCAACCGTCAACAACTTTTATTCATCATACCTTTTTCTATGTGAGCTCATTACTCTCCATAAGACTCACATGATCTCTTTGTTTCTTTTTATTTCTTTCTCTTTTCTTTTATTCCCTTAGGATCATGGCAAAATAATCAAGCCCTTGACTCAACACTAATCTTTATTATATAGCTCATGGACTCGATTACATATAAGGATTATAAAGCAAAACTCACGACTAGATCATACTAAGAACTTTTATTCTACTAGATCAAGATATTACCAAAAGGATCGAACTAAGGATAATAGTAAAGATAGAAGTGATGGTGATACGATACCGAGGCACTCACCCAAGCTTGGCAGTTGCCAAGGGGAGTTCCCATACCAGATACTCAATTCTTATTTGTTGGTGGAGACGGTGGTGATTTTGTTGATGGCGTAGGCTTGTCGTCCTTCTTCTGAGGCATAGGCTCACCATCATAGAAGGATGACCGAGTCTCCTGAAACCTCAAATCTGCAGCCAAACTCATCCTCTTGAATCTATATTCATACTCACAGTTTTCATTTTGCAGGTCATAGATCTGGGCTTGGAGGTGCTCGTTTTTCTCATGAAGCTTGAAGATCGCCTCCCCAATGTCCTTGACGTCCAGCTTGTGGTTGTTGGTGAACTCCGTGATCATAATGTGATTGGAATGGAGTCCACGCTCCACCATCTCATGACACTTGAAAACTTCTTGCTCCAATGCCTCGAGCCTTGCCTCCGTGCTTTCGGTCTTCCTTGGTCCCTCAGCGTCGCGGATGTGCAACAACCCCTCACGCATCTCAATGGTTTGAGGGTGTTGCAGCACTTCCGCGAGGTAGGGGTTGATGACCTTCTCGAAGAACTGGTCCTTGGGGGCGCTTGAAGAAGACTTGACGACCTGGATCTGTCAGAAAAACAGCTCGAAACAAAAACAGGAGATTTTTGCGTGATACGGGAGTCAAAACCTCCGGGAGATTATATAATGAATTTCTACGGACCAAAATAGGTGTCGTGTATGAAAACAGAGTCCGAGAGCACACGAGGTGCCCACGAGGTAAGGGGCGCGCCCAGGGGGGTAGGGCGTGCCCTCCACCCTTGTGGAGCCCTCGTGTCCTTCCCGGACTGCTTCTTATTTTTCTATTTTTCTAAATATTCCAAAATAGAGAAATATTTACTGTTTTGGAGTCGGTTTACTTACCGTACCACATACCTATTCCTTTTCGGAGTCTGAAACGTTCTGGAAAGTGTCCCTTATGTCTTCCTCCGGGGTTACAGTTTCAATAATATTGGTTTCAACATTTATGGGATTACCTGAGATATAATGTTTGATTCTTTGACCGTTCACCACCTTCGTATTTGTGCCTTCGAAGTTTTTGATTTTTTTGACACCGGAACGATAGACCTCTTCGATAACGTAAGGACCTTCCCATTTAGAGAGATGTTTTCCTGCAAAAAATCTTAAATGAGAGTTGTATAGCAATACATAATCACCTACATTAAACTCACACTTTTGTATCCTTTTGTCATGCCATCTTTTAACTTTTTCTTTAAAGAACTTGGCATTTTCATAGGCTTGGGTTCTCCATTCATCAAGTGAGCTAATATCAAATAACCTCTTCTCACCGGCAAGTTTAAAATCATAATTGATCTCTTTAATAGCCCTATATGCCTTGTGTTCTAGTTCGAGAGGTATGTGACATGCTTTTCCAGAAACTATTTTATACGGATACATACCCATAGGATTTTTATATGCAGTTCTATAGCCCCATAATGCACCATCAAGTTTCTTGGACCACTTTTTTCTATATCTATTAACAGTCTTTTTGCAAAATTAATTTGAGCTCTCTATTACTCAATTCTACTGGACCACTAGACTGTGGGTGATAAGGAGATGCAATTCTATGATTAACATCATATTTTGCAAGCATTTTACGGAAAGAACTATGAATAAAATGTGAACCACCATCAGTCATTAAATATCTAGGGACTCCAAATCTTGGAAAAATAACTTCTTTAAGCATTTTAATAGAAGTGTTATGATCAGCACTACTTGTTGGAATAGCTTCTACCCACTTAGTAACGTAATCAATAGCAACTAGAATATATGTATATCCATTAGAGGAAGGAAAAGGCCCCATATAGTCAAAGCCCCAAACATCAAATGGTTCAATAATGAGTGAATAATTCATAGGCATTTCTTGACGTCTACTAATATTACCAATTCTTTGACATTCATCACAAGATAAGACAAACTTACGGGCATCCTTCAAAAGAGTAGGCCAATAAAAACCAGATTGCAATACCTTATGTGCAGTTCTATCTCTAGCATGGTGTCCTCCATAAGCTTCGGAGTGACACTTGCGTAGGATCTACTCCTATTCATGCTCAGGAACACAACATCTAATAACACCATCTACTCCTTCTTTATAAAGATGTGGGTCATCCCAAAAGTAATGCCTCAAATCATAGAAGAACTTTTTCTTTTGCTGGTATGTGAAACTAGGTTGTATAAACTTAGCAACAATGTAATTAGCATAATCAGAATACCATAGACCAGTATGAGAAGCATTTATGACATTTAATTGCTCATCAGGGAAGCTATCATCAATAGGAAGTGGGTCATCAAGCACATTTTCTAACTTAGACAAGTTGTCTGCAACGGGGTTCTCAGCTCCCTTTCTATCAACAATATGTAAGTCAAATTCTTGTAGAAAGAGAACCCATCTAATAAGTCTAGGTTTAGCATCTTTCTTTTCCATGAGATATTTAATAGCAGCATGATCAGTGTGAATAGTTACTTTAAAATCAACAATATAAGGTCTGAACTTATCACAAGCAAATACAACTGCTAAGAATTCTTTTTCAGTGGTATCATAATTTCTTTGAGCATTGTCTAGGGTTTTACTAGCATATTGAATAACATTTAATTTATTATCAACTCTTTGGCCTAGAACAGCACCTACAGCATAATCACTAGCATCACACATAATTTCAAAGGGTAAATTCCAATCAGGTGGCTGAACAGTAGGTGCAGAGATCAATGCTTTCTTAAGAATTTCAAATGCTTCTACACAATCATCATAAAAAACAAATGGTATATCTTTTTGTAATAAATTAGTCAGAGGCCACGAAATTTTTGAGAAGTCCTTAATGAACGTTCTATAAAATCCGGCATGACCAAGGAAACTTCTTATACCTTTGATGTCCTTGGGACATGGCATCTTCTCAATAGCATCAACCTTGGCTTTATCAACCTCAATACCTCTTTCAGAAACTTTGTGCCACAAGACAATGCCTTCATTAACCATAAAGTGACACTTTTCCCAATTCAAGACAAGATTAGTTTCTTCACATCTCTGCAAAACTCGATCAAGGTTGCTCAAGCAATCATCAAAAGAAGATCCATAGACGGATAAATCGTCCATGAAAACCTCACAAATCTTTTCACAAAAGTCAGAGAATATAGCCATCATGCATCTTTGAAAGGTAGCAGGTGCATTACATAAACCAAAAGGCATACGTCTATAAGCAAAAGTACCAAAAGGGCAAGTAAAAGTAGTCTTTGATTGATCTTTGGCTGACACAGGTATTTGAGAGAAACCAGAATAACCATCTAGGAAGCAAAAATGTGTATGTTTGGATAATCTTTCTAGCATTTGATCGATAAAAGGTAAGGGGTAATGATCCTTTTTAGTTGCCTTATTTAATTTGCGGAAATCAATTACCATCCTATAACATGTAATAATTCTTTGAGGAATCAATTCATCTTTATCATTAGGAACGACAGTAATTGAAGGAAATATGTCCTAGAGGCAATAATAAAGTTATTATTTATTTCCTCATATCATGATAAATGTTTATTATTCATGCTAAAATTGTATTAACCGGAAACATAATACATGTGTGCATACATAGACAAACAAAGTGTCACTAGTATGCCTCTACTTGACTAGCTCGTTGATCGAAGATGGTTAAGTTTCCTAACCATAGACATGAGTTGCCATTTGATTAACGGGATCACATCATTAGGAGAATGATGTGATTGACTTGACCCATTCTGTTAGCTTAGCACTTGATCGTTTAGTTTGTTGCTATTGCTTTCTTCATGACTTATACATGTTCCTATGACTATGAGATTATGCAACTCCATTTACCGGAGGAACACTTTGTGTGCCACCAAACGTCACAACGTAACTAGGTGATTATAAAGGTGCTCTACAGGTGTCTCCAAAGGTACTTGTTGGGTTGGCGTACTTCGAGATTAGGATTTGTCACTCCGATTGTCGGAGAGGTATCTCTGGGCCCACTTGGTAATGCACATCACTATAAGCCTTGCAAGCATTGCAATTAATGAGTTAGTTGCGGGATGATGTATTACGGAATGATTAAAGAGACTTGCCGGTAACGAGATTGAACTAGGTATTGAGATACCGATGATTGAATCTCGGGCAAGTAACATACCGATGACAAAGGGAACAACGTATGTTGTTATGCGGTCTGACCAATAAAGATCTTCGTAGAGTATGTAGGAGCCAATATGGGCATCCAGGTCCCGCTATTGGTTATTGACAAGAGAGGTGTCTCGGTCATGTCTACATAGTTCTCGAACCCGTAGGGTCTGCACGCTTAACGTTCGTTGACGATATAGTACTATGAGTTATGTATGTTGATGACCGAATGTTGTTCGGAGTTTTGGATGAGATCACATATATGACGAGGAACTCTGGAATGGTCCGGAGATAAAGTTTGATATATGGGATAGTAGTGTTTGACCTCCGGAAGGGTTCCGGAATTCACCGGAAGGGGTTCCGAATGTTTCCTGAAATGTTTGGGAATGAGAACACTTTATCTGGGCCAAAGGGGAAAGCCCACGAGGCTTTTGGAAAGTGAAAAAGGAAGTTTTGCCGAGACCAAAGGCTAGACACCAGGAACCCTGGCGTCTAGGGGGTAGACGCCGGGAACCCTGGCGTCTAGCCCTGGAGTCCGAGAAGGACTCTTGCCTTTCGGGTGAAACCGACTTTGAGGAGGCTTTTACTCCAAGTTTCGACCCCAGGGCTCAACATATAAATAGAGGGGTAGGGATAGCACCAAAGACACATCAAGAAACACCAAGCCGTCTGCCGGCAACCCCATCCCCTCTAGTTTATCCTCCGTCATAGTTTTCGTAGTGCTTAGGCGAAGCCCTGCGGAGATTGATCTTCACCAACACCGTTAACACGCCGTTGTGCTGCTGGAACTCATCTACTACTTCGCCCCTCTTGCTGGATCGAGAAGGCGAGGACGTCACCGAGCCGAACGTGTGCAGAACTCGGAGGTGCCGTGCTTTCGGTACTTGGATCGGTCAGATGTGAAGACATACGACTACATCAACCGCGTTGATATAACACTTCCGCAAACGGTCTATGAGGGTACGTAGACAACACTCTCCCCTCTCGTTTCTATGCAGCACCATTATCTTGCGTGTGCGTAGGAATTTTTTTGAAATTACTATGTTCCCCAACAGTGGCATCTGAGCCTAGGTTTTATGCGTTGTTGTTGTGCACGAGTAGAACACAAGTGAGTTGTGGGCGATATAAGTCATACTGCTTACCAACATGTCATACTTTGGTTCGGCAGTATTGTTGGATGAAGCGGCCCGGACCGACATTACGCGTACGCTTACACGAGACTGGGTCTACCGACGTGCTTTGCACATAGGTGGCTGGCGGGTGTCAGTTTCTCCAACTTTAGTTGAACCAAGTGTGGCTACGCCCGGTCCTTGCGAAGGTTAAAACAGCACCAACTTGACAAACTATCGTTGTGGTTTTCATGCGTAGGTAAGATCGGCTCTTGCCTAAGCCCGTAGCAGCCACGTAAAACTTGCAACAACAAAGTAGAGGACGTCTAACTTGTTTTTGCAGGGCATGTTGTGATGTGATATGGTCAAGACATGATGCTAAATTTTATTGTATGAGATGATCATGTTTTGTAACCGAGTTATCGGCAATTGGCAGGAGCCATATGGTTGTCGCTTTATTGTATGCAATGCAATGACGCTGTAATGCTTTACTTTAGCACTAAGCGGTAGCGATAGTCATGGAAGCGTAAGATTGGAGAGACGACAACGATGCTACGATGGAGATCAAGGTGTCGCGCCGGTGACGATGGTGATCATGATGGTACTTCGGAGATGGAAATCACAAGTACAAGATGATGATGGTCATATCATATCACTTATATTGATTGGATGTGATGTTTATCTTTTATGCATCTTATCTTGCTTAGTTCAACAGTAGCATTATAAGATGATCTCTCACTAAATTTCAATGTAAAAGTGTTCTCCCTGAGTATGCACCGTGGCCAAAGTTCGTCGTGCCCAGACACCACGTGATGATCAGGTGTGATAAGCTCTACGTCCATCTACAACGGGTGCAAGCCAGTTTTTGCACACACAGAATACTCAGGTTAAACTTGACGAGCCTAGCATATGTAGATATGGCCTCGGAACACTGAGACTGTCACATCCCTAGTTCTGGTATGGTCCTAGGCTTGCTTTGGGCATCATGTTTAAATTTCAAATGAAATTGAAATGGGGATGTTGCAAACCCTAGCACCAAAGTTTTTTCCCAATAGGTTCAACTTTAAAATGGATTTTCAATGAACCCAAAATGCTATTCAAAAATGTTCATGCTCTTTGGATAATGTTGGGAACAACAACCAGAGGTGATGCACATTTTTGCTACTCATTTTGGATTTTTGAATCAATGCATAAATATTTGATTTGGAACTGTTTAAATTATATAAATATTTTAATGGCTCCAAAAATGTTGGGAATTGGTGAGGGCCTCTGGAATGTTATATCTAGATGCCACAAATATTTTCAGCATTTATGGAAGTGTTTTAACATTTCTTTTGGATTCAAAACAAATGTCAGAAATAGAAAAAGAAAACAGGAAATAAGAAAACACTTACCTGGCGCTTACCTGGTGGCCCAACAGGACCGGCCCAGCTAGGCCCAACCCACCACCGCAGCTTCGCTGTCGTCTCCCTCCCCGGACAGAAGGACGAGCGCGTGCTCTCCGCGCGCTGGCCACGCGCCTCGCCAGCTCCTGCTTGCCGCTCCCCGTCGACACCCTGGCCTTCTATGGAGACGCCACGCAAGTTCTGGCCCCTCCCTCACTCTCCCCGAGCTCCTCCCCATCATCTGTCTCACTCTTCCCCTCTGTCCCGATCGCATCGGAGAGCACCGCCGTGCGCCACCGCGACCACTGCCTTCCCCTCGCCTCACCGACATGCCCACGAGGTCCGCCTCGTCGCCCTAGTCCTCTCCGCCGGGCCACGCGGCACCGGACGCCGCGAAGCATCGTCCCCGACCCCTTCATCCTCCTCGGGTCACCGGAGATTCACCTCGCCGCCCTGCTCGCTCTGACACCTCCCCGGCCCCGCCGTCTTCATCGGAAGACTCGCCGTGAGCCACTGAATCGCTCCCCTCCATCTTTTTCTTCACGCACGCACCGTAGCCGTAGTTTTGTAGATGGCCGAAGCGCCCCACCGCCGTCCGTGTCACCGCCGCTGCCCTGGCCACCGCAGCCCGCAGCCGAGCGCGTCACCCTGCTCTTGGTGACGCCAGGAGGCCGTAGAGCCTCTCCGCTCCCTTCCCCATGCACCACAGCCCTCGCCCGCACTTAGCCGTTCTCCGGCCTCCACCCCGAGCTTCGCTCCAGCGAGCTCCGGCCTCCCCCACCTCTCCCACTTGCTCCTTTCGGTGCGGACGAGCGCGGGCTACGCCCCGGTGGTCCTTTTGGTCGCCGGAACGGTGATCCCGAGCCCCTCCGCCGCGTTCGGCCTCGCCGGTGGGGTTGACCGGTCTAACCCCCCAGTTAACCTAGGGTTTGACTACCCAGGGTCAATGACAGGTGGGGCCCGGCCCTGCTAAATGTTTCTGTTAGGATTAGTTTAATATCTAATTAACACTGTTAACTAACTACGACACTGACGTGTGGACCGCACACATCAGGTTTGACGAGTCAGCGCTGTTGACTTGCTGACGCAAGCATGATGCAGTGCTGACGCAATAAGCTATTTTCTGGATTTAAAATAAATTAGGAAATTCCAGAAAATGATATAAACTTCAAAAATTCATAGAAATTCAAACGTAGCTCAGATTGAAATAAATTATATATGAATAATCATTAGAAAAATGCAAGGAATCCATTTATGCCAGTTTCATGCATGAAAAACCAACTTATACTTGCTGTATAAGTGAAAACGTAATAATGGCATGTTATCTACTTAATTTGGGGTTTGCATATGAACCCTTGGTTCATATGGACTCCAACCAAATTGATGCTAGATGCATTTGGGCAAATCATAGCATCTTTCAAATGTCATCCTCATGCATCATATTGTTGCATATGGTTGTTTATTGATTGCCGGCACCGTCCCCTCTCGATAGGTTCTACTCTGGAAGATGTTCCGAGTACCTATCTGAGGAGCAGTGCTTCTTCGTGGATCTATCAGGCAAGAAACCCCCTTGAGCATTTCGATAAATCCCACTCTCTCGCTCTTGCTCCTTATACTGCATTAGGACAACAACGATTCAAACTACTACTTTCTGCTGCAGTAGCTGAACCCATTCCTCTGCATGACCTGTCATTGCCACAGTAAATAGTTGGAACCCACTAGCATGAGTAGGAGTTGCTTGAGACTTGATGTGCCTGCTCATCCATGCTTGTTTTCTTTATGCCAGCCATGCTTAGAGTTGTGTCAGTTCTGATTCATCAGAAATGAATCGGAGTGGTGAACATGTCCTACCAATAAAGGCTAAGTGTGTGAACACATTTTGGTAAAGGTAGCAATGAGAGGCCATGTAGGAGTACATGGTGGGTTGTCTCATTGGAACCGTCCCTAAGCACTGAGTTCTGTGTATGTTATCCAACTCCATTTACTACCACACATTGGGTTCCGGTTATCCGGCCCCTCTCGGCTTATTAATCCACTTGATCTCTGTCCAGGAGTTGCAACTAGTTTCTGGCATTTGTAGGTAGTGCTACTTGTCTACCATGTGGTGTCCGACGGGACGGGCTTGGGACAGACTAGGCACCGTGGCACGGTGTACCAAGTGGCACCTGGATGGTGGACTTGGGAACCCTGCACACATCATTTGGGAGCCGTACTGGAGACTTCGGCTGGAACTCCTTGCGGATGGAACTCTAATAGGCGATAAACCTGGACAAGAGACTTGTGCGGTTAGTCAGGTCGTGGCCGACTCCCTCGCCCGACTTCCGCTTGAAGGTTGCCGAGGTACATGACGTGTACAGGGCTATAAGTGGCGAGAGCGTGTGTGAAGATGTACACCCCTGCAGGGTCAACATTATCTATTCGAATAGCCGTTTTCCTCGGATATGGAAACATGGAGGACTTATGTAGTACATAGACAACTTGAAGTGGATATTGTAAAATCTACAAGATAAGCGTGAGTGCTATGGATGGCCTTCTCGTAGGGAGGCGGGAACAGATCCGTAGTGGAGTATTGATATGGTGAATATGTTGACTCGTGTACGTCTTCTCACCTCAAGAAGTTTCTGATACTCGTAGTATAGTTTAGCCACTGACTCAAAGCTGGCTTGCTCCTGTTAAACTCCACCACCCCCTTTGTTGATAATGTTGCATATGTAGATAGTTCTGATGTAAGACTTGCTGGGTACCTTTGTACTCGCGTTTTCTTATTTATGTTTTGCAGTTGGTTACACTAGTGGCTTCGACGAGTAGGTTGTATCCCATCTACGATCTTGTACCCTTGGGAGGGTCGTGTTTAGTCAGGCTTCTTATTCTTTTCCTTTTGTAGTTGTCTGTACTCAGACATGTAGTGCTTCCATTGCTTGTATGCTCTGAATGATGGGTCATGAGACCCCTGTTTGTATTGAATGTTATGCGTACGTGTAACGTGTATTGCTATGTGTGGGATCCGACAACCTAGTTGTTTACCTATGATAGCCTCTCTTATGGGGAAGTGTAGTCTTGTGCTTCCATGAGCCATAGTAGTCCGCTATAGCCCGGTTCACCGGAGTCCTGGTAGCCCAGCACTACTACTCCGGAACACTTGACTAGCCGACATGTGATTCACTTTGTTCCTCTGTCTGTCCCTTCGGGGAAATGTCACGCGGTGACATCCGGAGTCCTGCCTAGCCTGCTACAGCCCGGGTTCCCGGAGTTCTATTAGCCCAGTGCTACAACCCGGATTTATACGTTGTTGACCGACATGCTCGAGGTTGATTCATGTATGCATGTCCCTGTAAGTTAGTGCTACTTTGGGTTCACGACTAGTCATGTCGGCCCGGGTTCTCTGTCATATGGATGCTAGTGACACTATCATATACGTGAGCCAAAAGGCGCAAACGGTCCCGGGCCAGGTAAGGTGGCACCCGTGGGAATACCGTGCGTGAGGCCGCAAAGTGATATGAAGTGTTACATGCTAGATCGGTGTGACTTAGGATCGGGGTCCCGATAGCATTGGTATCAGAGCCTGATTGACTGTAGGATTACCAAGCCAAATTGGTCAAAGTTGAGTCTAAAAAAATGCTTTAGTTATATTAGGGAATTGATTGTGGAAGGGAACGTAAGGCTCTTTTTACTCCTTTACCTCATGTCATTCTTTCTGAGTCAGCCTCTTCTTTTCTATGAGGGTTAAGGCCTAGGCTTCTCCTCTATCTCTGAGGATGACGTGTTACTAAACCGTAAAGTCTTAGGATTGTTGGGTTGTGTCTCTGTACAGTTCTACTACTTCCGTGTGTCCTCAGTTTGACCCAGAACCTTGATATTATGATGTTGACTGATTATGCCATTCCTTTGATGAATGTCTCAAAAAAATCCTTTTGAGCATCTACAGCCATTATGATGTCGAAATTGTCCCAGCATTACATTCCGCATCCTTATGTCGATTCTAATTCCATCCTTGTTTCCTTGGTTTCTGTGCCAGGATGTCGTCTGCTAACCGAGGTTCAGTTGCTCATAGCAAGAACCACGGAGATGGTAGGGATGAGGATCCTCCTGACCAGCCTTTGATGGCAGAGTTCTTGTTAGCATCCGAGAGGAACAAGCGTGAGACTAATCGCGTGCTGGCACAGATTGAGCAGAACACCGCACATCAGTGTAAGAAGTTGGTTTCTATCACCGACTTCATTGGTCTGAAACCACCCACCTTCCATCACTCCATTGAGCCACTCGATGCGGGTGACTGGCTCCGGAGCATCACTCACAAGTTGCTTTCTGTGAACGTGGCTGAGGGTGACAAGGTCACCTATGCTACCTATCACTTGGAAGGTCCTGCTAGTATTTGGTGGTAGAGCTATGAGGCTATGCTTCCAGTTGGCCAGATTCCTACCTGGAAGGATTTCACCGAGGCTTTTCGTGAGCACCACATTCCTCAGGCTCACATTGACCGCAAGAGGGAAGAGTTCTGTAGTTTTACCCAGGGTAAGCTGCCTGTTGATGCTTACAGTAGAGAGTTTGGAAGCCTCGCCCGCTATGCTATAGAAGAAGTGTCCACGGACACTAAGAAGCAGGCTAGGTTCCGGAAGGGTCTCAACCCTAAGTTGCGTCGTGATCTCCACCTGCATCATTGTGATACTTTCCAGGCTCTTGTGAACAAGGCCATTAATGTAGAGACAGCTCAACTCACTTACGAGGAGTCTCGAAAGCACAACCGTGATCTGGGTTCTTCCTCCCGCTCTAGCTCTCAGAAGCGATGGATTTGGATTCCGAACTCAGCTCTTCCACCTGGATATGCACCGAGGCCATCCTATGTGGTGCCTCACCCAACTCAGCAACGTGCTCCACCCAGGCCTATTAGTGGACCACTTGCCAATGTAGGTCCACGTCCTACCTCAGGAACTTGCTTCACCTGTAGAGAACCAAGGCACTATGCACGTGACTGCCCTCAGTCCAGTTATGCCCCACCCCAGTCTGAGAGGTCTGTTCACCGTGAAAAGCCATCAGTCAAGATGATCAGTACCAAGCCAGCCTCCATTGAACAAGCTTGTGTGCACCATGTCTTAGCTACAGAAGTTCAAGATGATCCCGACATCCTACTGGGTACGCTTCTTGTCAATTGTCACCCATCTTCAGTTCTATTTGATACTGGAGCATCCCACTCCTTCATATCCGAAGGTTATGCTCGGTTGCACGACATGTCATTTTGTGATATGCCAACTCCACTAATAATCCAGACTCCCGGTTCCAAATGGCAAACCTCCAAGGTAAGCCATGGTAATGAAATCCTTGTTGACAGACTGGTATTCCTTGCTTCTTTGATATCTCTCAAGTCTTCAGATATTAACATCATCTTGGGTACGGACTGGATGACAGCTCATCATGCCAAGATCGATTGTTACACTAGATCTGTTCAACTTACACATCCATCTAGCAAAATAGTCACTGTCTCCACTAGAGTTGCAAGGCGTCAACTCTATTCTCTTAATGCCAGCCCTCTTCCAGACCTTGAAGATATTCCGGTAGTCCATGACTTCCTGGATGTTTTTCTAGAAGAACTGCCAGGTGTCCCACCTGACAGAGATGTAGAGTTTGTCATAGAACTTATCTCGGGAACTGTTCCAATCTCTAGGAGACCATACAAGATGGCACCTTTGGAGTTAGCCGAGCTTAAGAAATAGCTTGATGAGTCCTTGCAAAAGGGTTTCATCCGTCCCAGTTCTTCTCCTTGGGCTTGTCCTGTCCTCTTCATCAAGAAGAAGGATGGTACGGATCGGATGGTTGTAGATTATCGTCCCGTTAATTTGGTCACGATAAAGAACAAGTATCCGCTCCCCAGGATCAACGATCTGTATGATTAGCTCGCTGGATCCTCAGTCTTTTCCAAGATGGATTTGAGGTTAGGCTACCACCAAATCAAGATCAGAAACGGGGACATCCCCAAAACAGCCTTTGTCACTCGTTATGGTCAATACGAGTACACCGTGATGTCTTCCGGCCTAACCAATGCTCCAGCTACTTTCTCCCGCTTGATGAACTCAATCTTTATGCAGTACTTAGATAAGTTCGTCGCGGTTTATCTCGATGATATTCGTATTTACTCGAAGAACGAGGAAGAGCATGCCGAACATCTTAGGCTTGTGTTAGAAAAACTCAGAGTGCATCGCCTTTATGCCAAGTTCTCCAAGTGTGAATTTTGGTTGCCAGAAGTGACCTATCTGGGCCACGTGATCTCTAGTAAGGGCATTGCTGTCAATCCCGAGAGAGTCAAAGCCGTTCTCGATTGGACTCCACCCGAAATGGTCAAACAAGTTAGGAGTTTCCTTGGTCTAGCCAGTTATTGTCGCCGCTTCGTTGTAAACTTCTCCAAAGTGGCCAAACCCCTCATGGAGCTTCTCAAGAAAGATAAAAGGTTTGAGTGGACCCCACAGTGTGAGCACAGTTTTCAGGAACTGAAAAGACGCCTGACTTTTGGGCCCATACTCGTGCCACCGGATTTCACTAAAGACTTTGTTATCTATTGCGACGCTTCGCGCCAAGGACTAGGTTGCATTCTTATGTAGAATCTTCATGTGATTGCCTATGCATCTCGACAATTGCATCCACATGAGGAGAATTATCCTACACATGATCTAGAGCTTGCAGCCGTAGTCTATGCACTTAAGACTTGGCGACATTACCTTCTTGTAACCGTTGCGAAATCTACACTGACCATCAGAGTCTCAAGTATATCTTCACCCAACTGGATCGGAATCTCAGACAGAGACGTTGGTTGGAGTTGATCTCGGATTACGACTTAGGAATCACCTACACCCCAGGCAAAGCCAATGTAACGGCTAATGCTTTAAGTCGTAAATCCTATTGAAACAACCTCATGTTTCAGCAATGTCAACCACCCCTGCATGAGGAATTCTGTAAGCTTAACCTTCACATAGCTCCTCGTGGTTCTCTTTCTACCTTGGTGGCAAAACCTACCCTTACGGATCAGATCATAGAGGCTCAGAAGCATGATACGGGAATCTCCCGGATCAAGAAGAATATTTCCAAGGGAGTTGCTGGCTGTTTCTCTATGGACGAACGAGGTGTTGTTTACTTTGGAAACTGTTTGGTGGTTCCCAAGTGTCAACAGATGCAGCAACTGATCCTTAAGGAGGCCCATGAATCCCCTCTCACGATTCATTCCGGTAGTACAAAGATGTATCAGGACCTACGCCAGAGGTTCTGGTGGACTAGGATGAAGAGAGAAATCGCTCAGTATATTGCCAACTATGACGTTTGTCGTCGCGTTAAGGCAGAGCATCAGAGACCTGCTGGCACCCTTCAACCTTTAGATATTCCCGAGTGGAAATGGGACAAAGTTCGTATGGACTTCATCACCGGCTTTCCCAGGACCAAGAAAGGAAATAATGCTATCTTCGTAGTCATTGATCGTCTCTCCAAAGTGGCTCACTTCCTACCTGTTTGAGAGAGTATCACTGCTAGTCAGCTCGCTGACTTATATATCTCCTGAATAGTGTCACTTCATGGTGTTCCACTAGATACCAATTCAGACCGTGGCAGTCTTTTCACCTCTCATTTCTGGGAAAGTTTCCAGAATGCCATGGGAACTCATCTTTCTTTTAGTACTACTTTCCACCCTCAGTCAAGTGGTCAGGTGGAAAGGGTCAACCAAATTCTTGAAGACATGCTTAGAGCTTGCGTTATCTCATTTGGTATGGATTGGTAGAAATGTCTTCCCTTTGCTGAGTTTGCTTATAACAATAGCTACCAATCCAGTCTTAAGAAAGCACCCTTCGAGATTCTGTATGGACGAAGATGTCGAACACCTTTGAACTGGTCAGAAACCGGTGAAAGACAATTCTTTGGACCGGATATGATCAAGGAGGCAGAAGAGCAAGTTCACATCATTCGTGAGAATTTGAAAACAGCCCAATCTCGTCAAAAGAGCCATTATGATCGTCGTCATAAGGAAGTGGCTGATGAAGTTGGTGATAAGGTTTACCTTCGGGTTACTCCTTTGAAGGGTACCGATCATTTCGGTATCAAGGGAAAGTTGGCTCCTCGTTATATCGGTCCTTTTCACATTCTCGCTAAACGAGGAGAGGTTGCCTACCAGTTGGAACTACCCCCACATCTTTCTCGAGTTCATGATGTCTTCCACGTCTCTCAACTCAGGCGTTGCTTCTCGGATCCCATCCACGGAGTGGACGATGAAACGCTTAATCTCCAAGATAACCTTACTTATCAAGAGTACCCCGTTCGTATTCTGGATCAAGCAGAGCGTGTCACTCGACGTCATAACATCAAGTTTCTCAAGGTTCAGTGGTCTCATCATGCCGAGAGAGATGCTACTTAGGAGCGAGAAGATCGTCTTCGACTTGAGTACCCCGCTTTCTTTCCGCCAACTCCTGAATCTCGGGACGAGATTTTTTCGAGTGGGGGCGAGTTGTCACATCCCTAGTTCTGGTATGGTCCTAGGCTTGCTTTGGGCATCATGTTTAAATTTCAAATGAAATTGAAATGGGGATGTTGCAAACCCTAGCACCAAAGTTTTTTCCCAATAGGTTCAACTTTAAAATGGATTTTCAATGAACCCAAAATGCTATTCAAAAATGTTCATGCTCTTTGGATAATGTTGGGAACAACAACCAGAGGTGGTGCACATTTTTGCTACTCATTTTGGATTTTTGAATCAATGCATAAATATTTGATTTGGCGCTGTTTAAATTATATAAATATTTTAATGGCTCCAAAAATGTTGGGAATTGGTGAGGGCCTCTGGAATATTATATCTAGATGCCACAAATATTTTCAGCATTTATGGAAGTGTTTTAACATTTCTTTTGGATTCAAAACAAATGTCAGAAATAGAAAAAGAAAACAGGAAATAAGAAAACACTTACCTGGCGCTTACCTGGTGGCCCAACAGGACCGGCCCAGCTAGGCCCAACCCACCACCGCAGCTTCGCTGTCGTCTCCCTCCCCGGACAGAAGGACGAGCGCATGCTCGCCGCGCGCTGGCCATGCGCCTCGCCAACTCCTGCTTGCCGCTCCCCGTCGACACCCTGGCCTTCTATGGAGATGCCACGCAAGCTTTGGCCCCTCCCTTACTCTCCCTGAGCTCCTCCCCATCCTCTATCTCACTCTTCCTCTGTCCCGAGCGCACCGGAGAGCACCGTCGTGCGCCACCGGGACCACCGCCTTCCCCTCGCCTCTCCGACGTGCCCACGAGGTCCGCCTCGTCGCCCTAGTCCTCTCCGCTGGGCCACGCGGCGCCGAACGCCTCGAAGCATCGTCCCCGACCCCTTCATCCTACTCGGATCATCGGAGATTCGCCTCGCCACCCTGCTCGCTCTGACACCTCCCTGGCCCTGCCGTCTTCACCGGAAGACTCGCCGTGAGCCACTGAATCGCTCCCCTCCGTTGTCGTAGTTTTGCAGATGGCGGAAACGCCCCGCCGCCGTCCGTGTTGCCGCCGTCGCCCTGGCCACCGCAGCCCACAGCCGAGCGCGTCAACCTGCTCCCGGTGACGCCAGGAGGCCATAGAGCCTCTCCGCTCGCTTCCCCATGCACCGCAGCCCTCGCCCGCACTTGGCCGTGCTTCGGCCGCTGCCCCGAGCTTCGCTCCAGCGAGCTCCGGCCGCCCTCGCCTCTCCCACTTGCTCCTTTCGGTGCAGACGAGCGCGGGCTACACCCCGGTGGTCTCCGCCGTCCTTTTGGTTGCCGGAACGGTGATCCCGAGCCCCTCCGCCGCGTTCGGCCTCGCCGGCGGCTAAACGCCGGTGGGGTTGACCGGTCTAACCCCCCAGTTGACCTGGGGTTTGACAACCCAGGGTCAATGATAGGTGGGGCCAGGCCCTGCTAAATGTTTCTGTTAGGATTAGTTTAATATCTAATTAACACTATTAACTAACTATGACACTGACGTGTGGACCCCACACGTCAGGTTTGACCAGTCAGCGCTGTTGACTTGCTGACGCAAGCATGATGCAGTGCTGATGCAATAAGCTATTTTCTGGATTTAAAATAAATTAGGAAATTCCAGAAAATGATATAAACTTCAAAAATTCATAGAAATTCAACCGTAGCTCAGATTGAAATAAATTATATATGAAAAATTATTAGAAAAATACAAGGAATCCATTTATGCCAGTTTCATGCATGAAAAACCAACTTATACTTGCTATATAAGTGAAAACGTAATAATGGCATGTTATCTACTTAATTTGGGGTTTGCATATGAACCCTTGGTTCATATGGACTCCAACCAAATTGATGCTAGATGCATTAGGGCAAATCATAGCATCTTTGAAATGTCATATTCATGCATCATATTGTCACATATGGTTGTTTATTGATTGCCGGCACCGTCCCTTTCGATAGGTTCTACTCTGAAAGGTGTCCCGAGTACCTGTCTGAGGAGCAATGCTTCTTCATGGATCTATCAGGCAAGCAACCCCCTTGAGCATTTCGATAAATCCCACTCTCTCGCTCCTGCTCCTTATACTGCATTAGGACAACAACGATTCAAACTGCTACTTTCTGCTGCGGTAGCTGAACCCATTCCTCTGCATGACCTGTCATTGCCATAGTAAATACTTGGAACCCACTAGCATGAGTAGGAGTTGCTTGAGCCTTGATGTGCCTGCTCATCCATGCTTGTTTTCTTTATGCCAGCTATGCTTAGAGTTGTGTCAGGTCTGATTCATCAGAAATGAATCGGAGTGGTGAACATGTCCTACCGATAAAGGCTAAGTGTGTGAACACGTTTTGGTAAAGGTAGCGATGAGAGGCCATGTAGGAGTACATGGTGGGTTGTCTCATTGGAACCATCCCTAAGCACTGAGTTCTGTGTATGTTATCCAAGTCCAGTTACTACCACGCATTGGGTTCCGGTTATCTGGCCCCTCTCGGCTTATTAGTCCACTTGATCTCTGTCCAGGAGTTGCAACTAGTTTCTGGCGTTTGTAGGTAGTGCTACTTGTCTACCAGGTGGTGTCCGACGGGACGGGCTTGGGACAAACTAGGCACCGTGGCACGGTGTACCAAGTGGCACCCGGATGGTGGACTTGGGAACCCTGCACACATCGTTTGGGGCCGTACTGGAGACTTCGGCCGGAACTCCTTGCGGATGGAACTCGAATAGGCGATAAACCTGGACGAGACTTGTGCGGTTAGTCAGGTCGTGGCCGACTCCCTCGCCCGGCTTCCTCTTGAAGGTTGCCGAGGTACATGACGTGTACAGGGCTATAAGTGGTGAGAGCGTGTGTGAAGAAGTACACCCCTGCAGGGTCAACATTATCTATTCGAATAGCCGTTTTCCTCGGATATGGAAACTTGGAGGACTTATGTAGTACATAGACAACTTGAAGTGGATACTGTAAAATCCGCAAGATAAGCGTGAGTGCTATGGATGGCCTTCTTGTAGGGAGGTGGAAACGGATCCGTAGTGGAGTATTGATATTGTGAATATGTGGACTCGTGTGCGTCTTCTCACCTCAAGAAGTTTCTGATACTCATAGTATAGTTTAGCCACTGACTCAAAGCTGGCTTGCTGCTGTTAAACTCCACCACCCCCTTTGTTGATAATGTTGCATTTGTAGATAGTTCTGATGTAAGACTTGCTGAGTACCTTTGTACTCACGTTTTCTTATTTATGTTTTGCAGTTGATTACACTAGTGGCTTCGACGAGTAGCTTGTATCCCAGCTACGATCTTGTACCCTTGGGAGGGTCGTGTTTAGTTAGGCTTCTTAGTCTTTTCCTTTTGTAGTTGTCTGTACTCAGACATGTAATGCTTCCGTTTCTTGTATGCTCTGAATGATGGGTCATGAGACCCCTGTTTGTATTGAATGCTATGTGGCTCTTCTGGGCCTTTATCTATATGAGTTTGAGTTAGGTTGTGATGCCATGTTGTACGGCACATACTTGCATGTTATGCGTACGTGTAACGTGTGTTGCTACGTGTGGGATCCGACAACCTAGTTGTTTACCTCTGATAGCCTCTCTTATGGGGAAATGTAGTCTTGTGCTTCCATGAGCCATAGTAGTCCGCTACAGCCCGGTTCACCGGATTCCTGCTAGCCCAGCACTACTGCTCCGGAACACTTGACTGGCCGGCATGTGATTCACTTCGTTCCTGTGTCTGTCCCTTCGGGGAAATGTCACACGGTGACATCTGGAGTCCTGCCTAGCCTGCTACAGCCCGGGTTCCCGGAGTTCTGTTAGCCCAGTGCTACAGCCCGGATTCATACGCTGTTGACCGACATGCTCGAGGTTGATTCATGTATGCCTGTCCCTGTAAGTTAGTGCTACTTTGGGTTCACGACTAGTCATGTCGGACTGGGTTCTCTGTCATATGGATGCTGGCGACACTATCATATACGTGAGCCAAAAGGCGCAAACAGTCCTGGGCCAGGTAAGGTGGCACCCGTGGGAATACCGTGCGTGAGGCCGCAAAGTGATATGAAGTGTTACATGCTAGATCGGTGTGACTTAGGATCGGGGTCCCGACAGAGACCGAAAGGTCGAGCGTGAATCATATAGTAGATATGATCAACATAGTGATGTTCACCATTGAAAACTACTCCATTTCACGTGATGATCGGTTATGGTTTAGTTGATTTGGATCACGTGATCACTTAGAGTATTAGAGGGATTTTCTTTCTAAGTGGGAGTTCTTAAGTAATATGATTAATTGAACTTTAATTTATCATGAACTTAGTCCTGATAGTATTAGCATATCTATGTTGTAGATCAATAGCTCGCATTTAGCTCCCCTGTTTTATTTTTGATATGTTCCTAGAGAAAATTAAGTTGAAAGATGTTAGTAGCAATGATGCGGATTGGATCCGTGATCTGAGGATTATCCTCATTGCTGCACAGAAGAATTATGTCCTTAATGCACCGCTAGATGACAGACCTATTGCAGGAGCAGATGCAGACGTTATGAACATTTGGCTAGCTCAATATGATGAGTACTTGATAGTTTAGTGCACCATGCTTAAACAGCTTAGAATCAGGACTTCAAAGACGTTTTGAACATCATGGATCATATGGATGTTCCAGGAGTTGAAGTTAATATTTCAAGGAAATACCCGAGTTGAGAGATATGAAGTCTCCAACAAGTTCTATAGCTAAAAGATGGAGGAGAATAGCTCAAGCAGTGAGCATGTGTTCATACTGTCTGGGTACTACAATCGCTTGAATCAAGTGGGAGTTAATCTTCCAGATAAAATAGTCATTGACAGAATTCTCTAGTCACCATCACCAAGTTAGTATAACTTCGTGATGAACTACAGTATGCAAGGGATGATGAAAACGATTCCCGAGCTTTTCATGATGATGAAATCGATGAAGGTAGAAATCAATAAAGAGCATCAAGTGTTGATGATTAACAAGACCACTAGTTTCAAGAAAAGGGCAAAGGGAAAGAAAAGGGAACTTCAAGAAGAACGGCAAGCAAGTTACTGCTCAGGTGAAGAAGCCCAAGTCTGGTCCTAAGCCTAAGACTAAGTGCTTCTACTGCAAAGGGACTGATCACTGGAAGCGGAACTGCCCCAAGTATTTGGCGGATAAGAAGGATGGCAAAATGAACAAAGGTATATTTGATATACAGATTATTGATGTGTATTTTAGTGTTCGTAGCAACCCCTCGGTATTTGATACTGGTTAAGTTGCTAAGAGTAGTAACTCGAAACGGGAGTTGCAGAATGAACAAAGACTAGTTAAGGGTGAAGTGACGATGTGTGTTGGAAGTGGTTCCAAGATTGATATGATCATCATCGCAGACTCCCTATACTTTCGGGATTAGTGTTGAACCTAAATAAGTGTTATGTGGTGTTTTCGTTGAACATGAATATGATTTGATCATGTTTATTGCAATACGATTATTCATTTAAGTTAGAGAACAATTGTTGTTCTGTTTACATGAATAAAACCTTCTATGGTCATACACACCAACGAAAATGGTTTGTTGGATCTCGATCGTAGTGATACACATATTCATAATATTGAAGCCAAAAGATGCAAAGTTAATAATGATAGTGCAACTTGTTTGTGGCACTGCCATTTAGGTCATATTGGTGTAAATCACATGAAGAAACTCCATGCTGATAGGATTTTGGAATCACTTGATTATGAATCACTTGATGCTTGCGAACCATGCCTTATGGGCAAGATGACTAAAACTCCGTTCTCTGGAACAATGAAGCAAGCAACTGGCTTATTGGAAATAATGCATACTTATGTATGCGTTCTGATGAGTGTTAAGGCTCGCGGTGGGTATCGTTATTTTCTGACCTTCACAGATGATTTGAGCAGATATGGGTATATCTACTTGATGAAACATAAATCTGAAGCATTTGAACAGTTCAAAGAATTTCAGAGTGAAGTGGAAAATCATCGTGACAAGAAAGTAAGGTTTCTATGATCTGATCGCGGAGACGAATATTTGAGTTACGAGTTTGGTCTTCAATTAAAACAATGTGGAATAGTTTCACAAATTCGTGCCACCTGGAACACCATAGCATAATGGTGTGTCCGAACGTCATAACCGTACTTTATTAGATATGGTGCGATCTATGATGTCTCTTACCGATCTACCACTATCGTTTTGGGGCTATGCATTAGAGACAGCTGCATTCACGTTAAATAGGGCACCATCGAAATCCGTTGAGACGACACCGTATGAACGATGGTTTGGCAAGAAACCTAAGCTGTCGTTTCTTAAAGTTTGAGGTTGCAATGCTTATGTGAAAAAGTTTCAACCTGATGAGCTCAAACCTAAATCGGTGAAGTGTGTCTTCATAGGATACCCAAAGGAGACAATTGGGTACACCTTCTATCACGGATCTGAAGGCAAGAAATTCGTTGCTAAGTATGGATCCTTTCTAGAGAAGGAGTTTCTCTCGAAAGAAGTGAGTGGGAGGAAAGTAGAACTTGATGAGGTAACTGTACCTGCTCCCTTATTGGAAAGTAGTTCATCACAGAAATCTGTTCCTATGACTACTACACCAATTAGTGAGGAAGCTAATGATGATGATCACGTAACTTCAGATCAAGTTACTACCAAACCTCGTAGGTAAACCAGAGTGAGATCCGCACTAGAGTGGTACGATAATCCTGTTCTGGAGGTCATGTTACTTGACCATGATGAACCTACGGACTATGAAGAAGCGATGGTGAGCCCAGATTCCGCAAAATGGCTTGAGGCCATGAAATCTGAGATGAGCTCCATGTATGAGAAGAAAGTATGGACTTTGATTGACTTTCCCAATGATCGGCGACCCATTGAGATTAAATGGATCTTTTTTTTGAATTTTCACCAGGGGGGAGATTTCCCCACCTGAATTTTTATATATGGGGGCCAAAATGCCCAGGTAAACAGTATGCACAAGTACATTTTACGGGGAGGAGCGAGAGAGGGAGGGGGGAGGGGGCGGCAGGCTACACGCATCAGGCATGCATCAGGCAGCAGGAGTGTTTGCCAGGCAGCCAAGCCATGCCTCCGATGCCTGTTTCGGAGCAACAGCCGGACGCACCCGCCAAAGCACGACGTCTTCTCTACACAATAGCAGCAGTCGGGGAAGTGACGGGGGAAACCCCTGGAAGACCACCGCGTTACGGTGCTTCCAAAGTTGCCAACAACAGAGGAGGAGGAAGGTCGATCCCATCCGCGCCGGCACCGAGCTGGGAGCTTGCATAGTGTGCAACAGCTTGACGGACCAGACCGACGGGACAACCCCCACCGTGGTCCAGAAGCTCTTAGCGAAGGGGCAGCCGAAGATGAGATGCTCCGACGTCTCCAGGGGCGCCGAACAGATGGGGCAGCCAGCCCCATCTGCCTCCATGATGTGCTTCCGCAAGAGGACGTCTCTCATCTGGACTCGAGCCTATACCGTGGTCCAGAAGTTCTTCCAGACGAAGTCGGCGTACGGCGCGAGCACCCCACCAAAGTGGCAAAGTTGGTAGAGGCCAGCAGAGGAGAGCCCGGCACCTTTGTCACAGCCAAGGCGCAGGGTCCGAACATCCGCCCTGGCAGTGAGGGCCAGCGCCCGGATGATTGGAAGGAGCACCGCGCACTCCCCGGCGCCCGCATGGTTCAGGCGGGGGATGAGGATCCCAGCAAGCCCGTGTTGAATGACGTGAGAAACCGAGACCGCAGGCATGGTGGTGTGGGAGAAGAGGGAGCTCATCTGGGCGGACAGGGCACCACCGGGCAGCCAAGAGTCCAGCCAGAACGCTGTGGTGCGCCCGTCACCGACGGATACGATGGTGACCGCCCTGTACACTGGCATAAGCTTGGCGAGGGAAGCCCAGTGTGGTCCAGGGAGCGACACCACCGTTGTCGAGGTCAGAAGTGAGCGTCCCAGCTCACCCCAAACCCAGCGAGCCCAAGGCGCATCCTGGCGCGAGTGTAGATGGTGAAGGAGCTTCAGCTGGAGGCACCGATTCTGAACCGGGAGGGCACGCACCCCCAGCCCCCCTCCCCCTTGGGGCGGACGACGCGGTCCCAAGCCACAAGACACTAGGCCCTAGAGGCTTTGTCCATCGCGGTCCAGAGAAAGGAGCGGCGTAGGGCGTCGATCGCCCGGAGGACGGAGGGTGGGACCTCCATCGTAGACATGGCATACATGGGGAGAGCATCCAGCACGGCGTTGAGCAGCACCAGGCGCCCCCCGAAGGACAGTAGCTGAGCGCGCCAGCCGGAGAGGAAGTGCTCAGCTTTGGCAATGAGTGGGAGGAAGTCATCCATGGAGAGCTTGCGGTTGGAGAGCGGCAGGCCGAGGTAGATTTGAGGGAAGCTCCCAACGCAGTAGCCCAACACGTTAATCATCTCACAAAGGTCATCCTCGGGGACATGGACGGGCGTGACGGTGCTTTTGTGGAAGTTGATGACGAGCCCAGTCGCCGCCAAGAAGTCGTCCAGGATGCCCTTGAGACGCCGAACCGCGTCCAGCTCCGCACGCATGATGATGATGGTGTCATCAGCGTATTGGAGGACGAGCGGCGGCGCATCGTCAAACAGGGGTTGACGCATCCCACCATCTCTGTTGACCATCTGTTGGAGCACATCCGCAACAAGAAGGAATAGGTAGGGGGAGAGGGGGTCCCCCTGCCGCAACCCCTTCTTGCATTTGATCCATCGCCCGGGCACGCCATTGAGGACCACAGCAGACATGGAGGACTGGAATATCGAGTCCATCCAATCACACCAGAGAGGTGGGAAGCCACGCACCTCCATAATTCGGCGAAGGCTTCTCCAGTCGATGGAGTCGAAGGCTTTGGCGAAGTCCAGCTTCAGGACAAGCGAGGGAGCCTGACGGGTCTCGTAGCATTGGACAATTTCTGTTGTGTACACAAAGTTCTCGGCGATGCTCCGCCCTTTGATGAACCCGGACTGGTCCACATCCACCACATCTGAGATTTGTTGTTGAAGGTGCGTGGTCAGAACCTTGCACGGGATCTTGACATCATAGTTCTGGAGGGAGATGGGTCGGAAACCATCGGGCGCAAGCACCCCTTCGGCCTTGGGGAGGAGAACCACAAGGGTGCAGTTGATACAGGAGAGGTTCACAGAGTTGTCGAAGAACCCCTCCATCAACC
Source organism: Triticum dicoccoides (assembly GCF_002162155.2). Classification (NCBI taxonomy): domain Eukaryota; kingdom Viridiplantae; phylum Streptophyta; class Magnoliopsida; order Poales; family Poaceae; genus Triticum; species Triticum dicoccoides. The sequence continues at coordinate 456,100,904 of NC_041388.1, read as the reverse complement.
GCATCACATCGTTGGAGACCATCTCCCAGGCGGCCTGGTAGAAGCCAGGACCAAGGCCATCAGGGCCCGGGGCACTGGTCCTATCGAGGCTGGCAACGGCCGCCTTGACCTCGGCCATCTCAAAGGGGGCGACGAGCTTGGCACCGTCAACAGCGGCCACCCCCTCATAGAGCGCGTGCTGGTCGAAGCGCCAGACGGGGACCCCAGCCCGGCCAAGAAGGGCGGAGTAGAAGGCGTGGATGGCCTCTGCCTTGGCCACATGGCCGACGACGACCGTGCCCCCGACATCCAGCGCTTTAATCCGGTTTGACCGGAAGCGCTGGGATGCCTGGGCATGGAAGAAGCGAGTGTTTTCGTCACCCTCGCCCACCCGGCGAAACTTCCCCCGTTGCCGCCAGAACGCAGCTTGCTGACGAACCGAGAAGGCCAAGGCAGCATGGGCGTCAAGCCGCAAGGCAGCTTCCTCCACTGAAAGCACACGGTGTTCCTCAAAAAAGTCAAACAGATCAATAAGAAATCTGCAGTTATTATCATGACGAGGGACAAACCGGTGAGTTGCCTTCCTAACCTTTGCAGCACGACGGAAGGATTTGACCTTAGCAGCAATGTCTTTAGCACCGTCCCCGGTCCTGCATGGGAGAGCCCAGGATGGGGAAGTGGAGGGAAGGAACAAGGGGTGTAGGAGCCATTTATTCTCGAAACGGAATTGACAGGGGGCGGGGATGTGGGTAGAGGCGGTGACAAGAAGCGGAACGTGATCAGAAGTGATGCGGGGGCGAGAGGCGAGAGTGGAGTTGGGGAGATCCATGTCCCAATCAGCGTTGAAAAATGCACGGTCGAGGCGCGCCAGGGTGGGCAGAGTGCGACGATTAGTCCACGTGTACAAGCGATCAGAGAGGGGGAGATCAACCCACGAGAGGGCATCGATCATGGCATTGAATCTCGAGCAAGAGATGCACAGAAATTGTCATTGTTTTTCTCCTCGGGGTATCTGATAAGGTTGAAGTCGCCAAGCACAAGCCAGGGCCCCGAGATTGTGTCCGAGAGCGCCAACATCTCGTCCACAAAATCTTGCGTGAATGCATGATCAGATGGGGCGTAAACGTTCGTGACTGAGAAGGCGAGATCGGAGGAGGTGGAGGACAGTCCGGTGGTGAGAATGTACCTGCCAGAGTGGCAGGAGACAAGATGGAGCATGGCAGGGTCCCAAGCAGTGACCACCCCGCCAAGTGAGCCGTCCGTGTCCAGATGTTTGAGAGACGAGAGGCGGGGAGAGAGGAATGAGCGGTCTTTGCCCAAGGAGAGCGAGGCGAGTTTCGTTTCCTGGATGCATGCAACGGAGGGGTTGGCAGCGGTCTGGCTCCACGGACAAGCGAGCACTTGTCCTTTTCACCGAGACCTTGAACATTCCAAGAAAGAAACGAGAGGCAGTTGTAGCCGGCACTATCCATAACCAAGGCAAGCACCAGACACACATGGAGAGAGGAGCGTAAGAAGGAACACGACATAGCAATGGGAAACACAGTACAGGGGGACGTACACGGGTAACCAAACTACAACGGAGGAAGCTAGAAGGAACAGAGATACAAAACGCCTGTACGAAAGAGCCCCGGGCGTCCAGAGGGCAGAAGAAGCTGAAAGGGCACTAATCATTGACACCTGCCGACACCGGAGCAGATGGAATGGTCGCTGCAGCCCTGAGCTTGGACACAGAGTTCATTCCCAAAGGCTTGAGGACGGCGGCGATCACTTTGTGCTTGAGCACTTTGGCCTGGAGAGCCGTGGAGCAGCTTTTGAGGGCGTCTTTGAGCTCCCGCTGCTTGACAGCCTTCGCAGTCATGGAGACGTACTCCTCGGGCTCTTTGAGGGCCAGGCAGGGGATGTGCCGCACAACCGGGACGGCAGGGGCGGGCGTAGCATCAGCCACCGCGTTGCATGGCACATGCATAACGGGTGCCGGGGGCAGCCCAGTACCCGCTAGCGCGGTGTGCATGCGGGCGCCGGAGGCGCCAGACCCGCAGTCCCATGCATCATCATCAGAGCCCGCGTCCAGCTCAGTGATGACCACCAAGCTACGCGTGGGGGAGGCTGCCATGCTGCCGGAGAAGCCCGACGCCACCGACGGCGGAGGAGTAGGGATGGGGGCGGGAGACCCAGGGAGAGGAGGAGCGCCATGCAGGCAGAGCAAGGTGGCGAGATGTTGCCCACCCCCCTTCCGCCTTGGCACAGAGGAGGTTGCTGCCGCGGGGGGGCCGAAGCCGGCCACCCCATAGGAAAGCCGTGCAGAGGCGGCGGAGCTCCATTGTGGGCGAAAGGCGGGGGTGGAGGTGGGCCGAAGAAGGGGATGTAGACCCCATCATCGTCGTAGGAGTCCGCTTGCGGCCAAAACGCGAGTCTACTTATGGTGATGACGCGGGAGCCCCAAAACCTGCCGCGCGGCCACAGGTCACATGGCACGGCCCTGGCGTGCTCGAGGAGAAGGACGACACGAACGGCAGAGAGGTCAGCGCCGGAGAGCACCCTGTGGTCAATCTCGACCAGGTCGCCAAAGCCAGAGAAGGCGCGAGCGATGCCCACGGGGTTGATGTGCTCGGCAGGAAATCTGGTGGCAGAGATGAAGGCGTGGGTTCTAGCCCTCGGCGGAACCCAATCGGCCTCCTCTTCCCGGGCGAAGATGATGCAAGCATCCTCAAAAGGCAACTCCCGCAGCGCGACACACGTCTCGCGGTCCTCGTGCGAGTTGAACCGCAAGTACATGGCGCCAATGGACGAGCCAACAGTGTCGAAGAAGAGGTCGGGCGCTGCGGAAGGGAAGGCACCGGGGGGGTTGATGTAGACCATAGCCAGCCGGCGAGCCGCCGCGAGGTCCCCCGAGGGCATGAAGACCTCGAGGAAGTGCGGCCGCTCAGAATCGGCAACCAGGGACGGAGCGCCAGCGCTGGAGCTGGCCTCGGAGCCCAAGGATGAGTTGTGCATCAGGCCCCCATCGCTGTCGTAGGCGGGCTGCGCATCAGAGGTAGCAGAGGATTCCGAGCCCGCCTCGTCGAAGGCCAAGGGCCAAGGGATGGTGCACTAGCGACGGAGGGGAACGATGCCCGCTGCTGGGGGAGGCAGGCAAGGAGGCGACCGATCCGGTCGGCGAGGTGCCAATGTTGTGAGGCGACCGAGCCGGTCGGCGAGGCGACCGAGCCGGCCGGCGCAGGCAGAGGGCCTTCGGGGAGGCCAAAGCAGAGCACTCCCCGATAATGAGAGCAGGCGCGTTGGTGGGAAGCGGCGGCGTGGGAAGAGTGGAGAGGAAGGGCGCAACTGGGCG
>NC_041388.1:456082408-456097306 GCF_002162155.2 Triticum dicoccoides | reverse complement strand
GTGGAGCCGCCACACCCCCTGCAGCAGATGGGGTCGCAGCAATCGACGACCTGGTGGCGAGAGGCGAGGCACCGGAATCACCCTGTGAGCGGGCGAAGGGGGCGAGGTGGGGTGCGGGGTGGGGAGGAGGGCGTCGCTAGGAGGAGAAGGACCTGCAGATAAGAGGGGGGAGGGGCGGGGGAGTGGAGTGCGGCGGTGGGAGCGTCATTGATATCCGTCAGGGGAGAGACTAGCTCGGCGACGGGACAGGGGAGGGCAGGCCTATGCTCCGTTCCGAGGCCGGTGGCCGCGGGCTCGAGGAGAGGCAGCACGACTGTGTGGTCTTGATGGAGCGGCGCGGAAAGAGGGGGCTCTTCAATGGCGCCGTCAGGCGAGGATGGGACGTTGGTGAGCTGGGGAGCAGTGGGGCATGGGCAGCAGTCCAGGGGAGTTAGAGTGGACGCAAAATGAAGAACGGGGGCACCGAAATCCGTGCATCTGCTTAATCGCAGTCAATGCCATGGGTCTCTTTTTCACCAATCGGCCAGTGACGATGGGCTGGAGAGCAGCAGCAGCAGCCAATGCCTCCCTGAGGGAGAGATGCGGCTGGAGCATGAAGGAGGCCAACTGCCCCGCCCCGACGGCGGAGATGAAATGGGCGACGACCGGGCTGGCAAGCTGCGCATGGAAGACTGCCGCAGAGACCACGGACACTACGATCTTCTTAGGCGAGGCGCAGAAGAAGTAGTTGACTAGGGAACGAACGCAAGTAGGGGAAAAACACGGCGAGAGGAACAGAGGGGTGAAACAGAGGTCACCGGGGACATGGCAGGAGGGGAACTCAGCCGGATCGAACGCTGCCCCGGAGTAGAGCTGGCGAACGATTCGAGATTGGAAGGCCTCACCTGGGCGTGGGACGACGATGGGAACGGTGCTGCGAACATCATTGCTTGGGGCCAGGTCCTTGCCGCCGCCACCGCCGCAAGGGAGGGTTGGCGGCTCACCGGGGTAGTCAAGTGGGTGGCCGCCACCGTCTGGAGTGACGGCAGCGGAGGAGGTGGTGGAACGGGAGGCTGGCGAGCGAGAAGCGCCAGCGTCGCCAGCGGCGTCGCCAGAGCTAGCCATCGGCCTTCTTTCTCAGCAGTCACACAGTTCTCTCTATCTTGTTTTGATTAAATGGATCTTCAAGAGGAAGACGGACGCTGATAGTAGTGTTACTATCTACAAAGCTAGAATTGTTGCAAAAGGTTTTCGACAAGTTCAAGGTGTTGACTACGATGAGAGTTTCTCACTCGTATCTATGCTTAAGTCTGTCCGAATCATGTTAGCAATTGCTGGATTTTAAGAAATCTGGCAAATGGATAACAAAACTACAATCCTTAATGGATTTATTAAAGAAGAGTTGTATATGATGCAACCAGAAGGTTTTGTCAATCCTAAAGGTGCTAACAAAATGTGCAAGCTCCAGCGATCCATCTGTGGACTGGTGCAAGCATCTCGGAGTTGGAATATACGCTTTGATGAGTTGATCAAAGCATACAGTTTTATACAGACTTGCGGTGAAGCCTGTATTTACAAGAAAGTGAGTGGGAGCACTACAGCATTTCTGATAAGTTTATGTGAATGACATATTGTTGATCGGAAATAATGTAGAATTATTCTGCAAAGCATCAAGGAGTTTTTGAAAGGAGTTTTACAAAAAAAGACCTCGGTGAAGCTGCTTACATATTGAGCATCAAGATCTATAGAGATAGATCAAGACGCTTGATAAGTTTTTTCAATTAGTACATACCTTGACAAGATTTTGAAGTAGTTCAAAATGGAACAGTCAAAGAAAGAGTTCTTGCCTATGTAACAAGGTGTGAAATTGATTTTGAAGTAGTTCAAAATGGAACAGTTAAAGAAAGAGTTCTTGCCTGTGTAACAAGGTGTCAAATTGAGTAAGACTCAAAGCCCGACCACGGGAGAAGATAGAAAGAGAGTGAAAGTCATTCCCTATGCCTCAGCCGTAGGTTCTATAAAGTATGACATGCTGTGTACCAGGTCTATTGTATACCCTACACTGATTTTGGCAAGGGAGTACAATAGTGATCTAGGAGTAGATCACTGGACAGCGGTCAAAATTATCCTTAGTGGAATAAGGATATTTTTCTCGATTATGGAGGTGACAAAAAGGTTTGTCATAAAGGGTTATGTCGATGCAAATTTTGACACTGATCCAGATGACTCTAAGTCTCAATCTGGATACATATTGAGAGTGGGTGCAATTAGCTAGAGTAGCTCCGTGCAGAGCATTATAGACATAGAAATTTGCAAAATACTTACGGATCTGAATGTGACAGACCCGTTGACTAAAATTATCTCACAAGCAAAACATGATCACACCTTAGTACTCTTTGGGTGTTAATCACATAGCGATGTGAACTAGATTATTGACTCTAGTAAACCCTTTGGGTGTTGGTCACATGTTGATGTGAACTATGGGTGTTAATCACATGGTGATGTGAACTATTGGTATTAAATCACATGGCGATGTGAACTAGATTATTGACTCTAGTGCAAGTGGGAGACTGAAGGAAATATGCCATAGAGTCAATAATAAAGTTATTATTTATTTCCTTATATCATGATAAATGTTTATTATTAATGCTAGAATTGTATTAACCAGAAACATAATACTTGTGTGAATACATAAACAAACAGAGTGTCACTAGTATGCCTCTACTTGACTAGCTCGTTGATCAAAGATGGTTATGTTTCCTAACCCTTGACATGAGTTGTCATTTGATTAATGGGATCACATCATTCGGAGAATAATGTGATTGACTTGACCCATTCCGTTAGCTTAGCACTTGATCGTTTAGTTTGTTGTTATTGCTTTATTCATGACTTATACATGTTACTATGACTATGAGATTATGCAACTCCCATTTACCGGAGGAATACTTTGTGTGCCACCAAACGTCACAACGTAACTGGGTGATTATAAAGGTGCTCTACAGGTGTCTCCAAATGTACTTGTTGGGTTGGCGTATTTAGAGATTAGGATTTGTCACTCCGATTGTCGGAGAGGTATCTCTGGGCCCACTCGGTAATGCACATCACTATAAGCCTTGCAAGCATTGCAACTAATGAGTTAGTTGCGGGATGATGTATTACAGAACGAGTAAAGAGACTTGCCGGTAATGAGATTGAACTAGGTATTGAGATACCGACGATCGAATCTCGGGCAATTAACATACCGATGACAAAGGGAACAACGTATGTTGTTATGCGGTCTGACCGATAAAGATCTTCGTAGAGTATATAGGAGCCAATATGGACATCCAGGTACCGCTATTGGTTATTGACAAGAGAGGTGTCTCGGTCATGTCTACATAGTTCTCGAACCCGTAGGGTCCGCACGCTTAACGTTCGTTGACGATATAGTTCTATGAGTTATGTATGTTGGTGACCGAATTTTGTTCAGAGTTTTGGATGAGATCACAGATATGACGAGGAACTCCGGAATGGTCCGGAGATAAAGTTTGATATATGGGATAGTAGTGTTTATCTCCGAAAGGGTTCCGGAATTCACCGGAAGGGGTTCCGAATGTCTCCCAAAATATTTGGGAACGAGAACACTTTATCTGGGCCAAAGGGGAAAGCTCACGAGGCTTTTGGAAAGTTCAAAAGGAAGTTTTGCGGAGACAAGTGGCTAGACGCCAGGAACCCTGGCGTCTAGGGGGTAGACGCTGGGAACCCTGGCGTCTAGCCCTGGAGTCCGAGAAGGACTCTTGCCTTTCGGGTGAAACCGACTTTGAGGAGGCTTTTACTCCAAGTTTCGACCCCAGGGCTCAACATATAAATAGAGGGGTAGGGCTAGCACCAAAGACACATCAAGAAACACCAAGCCGTGTGCCGGCAACCCCGTCACCTCTAGTTTATCCTCCGTCATAGTTTTCGTAGTGCTTAGGCGAAGCCCTGCGGAGATTGTTCTTCACCAACACCATCACCATGCCGTCGTGCTGCCGGAACTCATCTACTACTTTGCCCCTCTTGCTGGATCGAGAAGGCAAGGACGTCACCGAGCCGAACATCTGCAGAACTCGGAGGTGTCATGCTTTCGGTACTTGGATCGGTCGGACATGAATACGTACGACTACATCAACCGCGTTGATATAACGCTTCCGCGAATGGTCTACGAGGGTACGTAGACAACACTCTCCCCTCTCGTTGCTATGCATCACCATGATCTTGCGTGTGCGTAGGAAATTTTTTGAAATTACTATGTTCCCCAACAGTTATACCTCCCTTCTTAGGGACACAATGGACAGGACTTACCCACTGAATATCAGCAACGGGATAGATTATACCTGCCTCAAGGAGTTTTAGTATTTCCTTTCTTACCACTTCTTTCATTTTAGGATTTGGCCGTCGTTGATGATCACAAACTGGTTTAGCATCTTCTTCCAAATTAATTTTATGTTGACATAGAGTGGGACTAATGCCCTTAAGATCATCAAGAGAATACCCAATAGCAGCACAGTGCATCTTCAGAGTTTTCAATAATCTCTCTTCCTCATGCTTTGAAAGGTTAGCACTAATAATAATAGGATATATCTTTTCTCATCAACATAAGCATATTTAAGAGTATCAGGTAACGGTTTATGCTCAAACATGGGATCACCCTTGGGTGGAGGAGGATCCCCTAGGATTTCAACAGGGAAATTGTGTTTCAAAATAGGTTCCTGTTTAGAGAATACTTCATCTATTTCCCTTCTTTCATTCATAAACATATCATTTTCATGGTCTAGCAAATATTGTTCTAAAGGATCACTAGGAGGTACAACAATCGAAGCAAGACCAATAATTTCATCCTTACTAGGTAATTCTTCTTCACGGTGTTGTCTACTAAATTTAGAAAAATTAAATTCATGAGTCATATCATCTAAACCGATAGTAACAACATCCCTTTTGCAATCTATGGTAGCATTAACAGTATTTAAGAAGGGTCTACCAAAAATAATGGGACAAAAGCTATCTTGTGGGGAACCAAGAACAAGAAAATCAGCAGGATATTTAGTTTTCCCACACAAGACTTCAACATCTCTAATAATTCCCATTGGTGAAATAGTATCTCTATTGGCAAGTTTAATTGTGACATCAATATCTTCTAACTCAACATTTGCAATATCATGCACGATTTCTCTATATAGGCTAATAGGTATTGCCCTAGCACTGGCACCCATATCACATAAGCCATGATAACAATGATCTCCTATTTTAACAGAAATAACAGGCATGCCTACCACAGGTCTAGGTTTATCTTTAGCACAAGGTTTAGCAATTCTAGCAGTTTCATCATAGAAATAAATAACATGCCCATCAATATTATCAGACAACAGATCTTTAACAATAGCAGTATTAGGTTCAACTTTTATTTGCTCAGGAGGTGCATAAGTTTTAATAGTGCGTTTACGAACCACAGTTGAAGATTTAGCATGATCCTTTATTCTAACAGGGAAAGGTGTTTCTCAACATAAGAAGTAGGAACATTTGGATCATTATAAGTGACAACCTTTCTTCAACTTTAATAGGTGCAACTACTTTTACTTCTATGGCAGGATGATATTTAAACCACTTCTCCTTGGGGATATCAACATAAGTAGCAAATGATTCACAGAAAGAAGCTACTATCTCAGAGTCAAGTCCATATTTAGTGCTAAATTTATGGAAAACATCGATATCCATAAAATATTTAACACAATCAAACCTAGGTGTCATACCTGACTCCTTACCTCTGTCGGGGTCCCAATCTTCAGAGTTGCGTTTAATTCTTTCCAATAAATCCCATTTGAATTCAATAGTCTTCATCATAAAAGAGCCATCACAATAAGTATCAAGCATGGTGCGATTGCTATCAGAAAGTCGAGCATAAAAATTTTGAATAATCATTTCTCTTGAGAGCTCAAGATTGGGGCATGAATATAACATTTATTTAAGCCTCCCCCAAGCTTGAGCGATGCTTTCTCCTTCGCGAGGCCAAAAATTAAATATATAATTGCGATCACGATGAACAAGATGCATAGGATAAAACTTCTGATGAAATTCCAATTTCAATCGTTTGCAGTTCCATGACCCCATATCATCACATAGCCTATACCATGTCGATGCATCTCCCTTCAAAGATAAAGGGAAGACCTTCTTCTTAACAACATCTCCGGGTACACCTGCAAGCTTAAATAATCCACAAAGTTCATCCACATATATTAGATTCTCATCAGGATGCTTTGTTCCATCTCCTAAAAAGGGATTAGCTAGAAGTTTTTCTATCATACCCGACATTTTCAGTTTCAGTAGGTTCAGTAGGTTCAGTAGGTTCAGTAGGTTGAGGCGCAACTCTTTGCTCTACTCGTCGGGGTGAAGATACCCCAAACAAGCCCCTCAGAGGATTATTGAGGGAGTCCGGGATTAGGGGGTCTCCGGACAGCCGGACTCTATCCTTTGGCCGGACTGTTGGACTATGAAGATACAAGATTGAAGACTTCGTCTCGTGTCCGGATGGGACTCTACTTGGCGTGGAAGGCAAGCTAGGCAGTACCGATATGGATATCTCCTCCTTTGTAACCGACCTTGTGTAACCCTAGCTGACGGTGTCCTGGACTAGGGGGTACTCACCACGTCGTCTCCCGATCTATTAGATTGGGCCGAGGACCCCCGTGGCCGTATACTCATGGGCTAGTTCGGACGGCTACTGCATACAAGGAAGATTCCAGAAGACTTGGCGATCAAGACAAGGACTTCTCCCCACCGGCATATTCGGCTAGGACTCTTGTTATCCTAGGCCTCCGGTGCATTATATAAACCGAGGCCACGCTGGTCGATAGATAATCAACTCCATATACAACAATCATACCATAGGCTAGCTTCTAGGGTTTAGCCTCCTTGATCTCGTGGTAGATCTACTCTTGTACTACCCATATCATCAATATTAATCAATCAGGACGTAGGGTTTTACCTCCATCAAGAGGGCCCGAACCTGGGTAAAACATCGTGTTCCCTGCCTCCTGTTACCATCCGGCCTAGATGCACAGTTCGGGACCCACTATCCGAGATCTGCCGGTTTTGACACCGACATTGGTGCTTTCATTGAGAGTTCCGCTGTGTGATCGACAAAAGGATCGATGGCTCGCCTGCAGATCAACTGCGACTTCGGCATCTTCGTCACCAGCTCGACTGGTCACCTTGGTTCGACCAAGAATTGTGCCCCGTGTTCGGATCACCATGTTCGGACGAGGGCCTTTATCAAACATCAACTCCGATCTCTATCAAGATCACAGAGGAATCATCCATGGAGCTCGGGGGCTCAACGTCAACATTGCCCTCAAGCGATCATGTTGTTTTTCTGGACAGCGAACTCATATCTGCTGCCACCACCTCCTCGAGTATCGCTTTGACGATCTCTTTGGTGGAATTGTGCGGAATTGAGTCTACAACAACCCTGGAAAATTTCGTTGAGTTCCGATGGAGGAATCTCTGGAAATCCACGATATACCGGAGCCCTGTCAAATCTGGACGGGAATTTGGATGAGTTCAGGGAATGGTCTCCAGATTCTAGCTCTGACGTCCTTTGGAAGATCCAACCGTTGATCGGCTGCGGAATTCCTATATCTACGACCTCTCAAAATTTCGGCTCGATCCGAACGTCCAAACTCCGGGAACCTTCCGATTAGTGCATCACTTTTCGAATCTGTTTTCTGCGTGAAAACGAATCCGACCCGAGTTCATCTTTTTTATGAACAAGATATCAGACATCCCTTTTGAAGGAATTTTTGTATGGGGTATTGTGTTTTGTTCCCCAACACATCCCACTAACTGTAAGATCTTTTGAACATGATCTTCAAAATCATGCTGGTGTCAAACCAGTCCGGCAATATTACTCCACGGCTGCCGACCTGCGCTAGACACGGCGTCACTTTGTTGAGCCGAGCTCAACTTCTTCGGATCATAATCTCGGCAAGCCGAACAATAGCCCGGCATCGCCAAGGATAAATCATCACCAACATCACCGCCCCACGGATTACACCGAGCGGGCATACCGGCATCGCCGCACGGTCGCTTCATCAAGTCGGCATCGACCACGTCACGACCTGCATCGACAGGGCCGCACTATTGCTTCTTCAAGCTGGTGTCCATCACACCGACCTACTTCGACTCATAGGCTGACATCGAGGCCTCGACATCTCGGCTGGACCGGGGGCTTCGCCATCTCTTCATCAACCTACTCCGGACACTTCGGCGTCACTAGCCGACCAGCTCCGTCACGTTAGCTGGGCCGAGGGCTTTGCCTCGGCGAGTCAACCTTTACCAGCATTGCCATGCCATCGTTTTATCGCCCATCAGGCAATGGGTGTGCGGAGCGGGTCCCAATTTTAGGAATTACCTTCCTTCGGATTGCTACAACAAATAAACCAGGTGCTATTAATCCCAGTATTTTTTGCTTGTTTGGGTTCATTTTTCCCAAGGAATTATTACTCTTGTTTGTCCGTCATATGTACACAGGTCTATCAAATGGTGGTTGCATTAACGACAGCCGCACTTGGAGCCCGGACCGACCTGCGAATTTAGGCTTTGCCACGCCTTTACCGCATCACACCGACGCCCTGCATCGACTTGACTTCGGCACCAGGCCATATTTCTTTTATTACTCACTTTGCATAAATTATTTATTATGCAACGATTTTTTTTAATTATCATTATTACTATTATCTCCGGTTTGCACTATTTTTTGTGCACAGGAAAATGATCCCGGGACTTCGGTGTCACTCTGCCGGTCTGCATTAACCGTGCTATGTCACAACTTCGGAGTGCCGACCTCTTTGCTCCGCCACCTCGGGACCGGCTTGGGGGATGGAACCTTGTCCTGCATCAAGCTCAGACTCCGTCGTCAATACCGAACACATTAACCAGCTAAGTCGCTTTCATGATCAAAGCTTTAATTTCTAACTTGCGTTCGGTTCGACCAAGCATTATCCTTTTTTGGAAAAAAGTTGCTTCTAGAAAATTTCCTTGTCCAAACTTTGTTTGTGACGCATAAATTCAAATACCCCGTTTACTTGGGGGCTTCCTTTATGAAGCTTTTCCTATTGCATATGATTATACTTGTACGGCTTCGTTCCTTGTTTGTGTATTACGCCACAATATGCACCACATTGACTTAAGCAATTTGCAAGCTGGGTTGCCTCGCTCCTGTGTTTACCCCTACGTTCCCGATTGTACGGCTAGGGAGTAAAGGGAGCACCTCTGCGATTGTCACGATCGGGTCACCCGAGCCGGACCTCAGACTGGGTGAAGCCGAAAGCTAGCGCTCTTATAGTTATTCAATGATGGTCGGCACACAACGGAACTCATGAGTACAAAAAATCTATTGCACAAGTCTCATAATAACAATGAGCACTGAAGAAAGGTATCGGTTGGGGTACTATTTTCTTCGAAGATGCTTCTTACTCTTCGCAGTAATATAGCATAAGTTCCCTGAGCGCGCTTTGTCTGTTACAGCCTTATGGCCTGATTGCCTGGTTATTGGAAACACCGTCGATATTCTCGACCGATGGAGTACATAACACTTTTCGGTCCTTAACCGAAGAGGGAGAAGCCGATGATCGGTTAAGACGCGTTTAAAATTTGGTTGAACATAGATATGATATAAGTACTTCGGTACATGCAATCATTCTTCTACCCAAGTCACTTGGGGGCTCTTAAGTTTATTTGAGCCATTTTATAATAAGTGTTCTTCTTCTCAGTCATTGCAAAGTCCTATTATTATTATTTATCACTCCTTTTTTCGACGCGAGTGTGCGGTCACTAGCCGGGGAGCCTAATTTCTCTCTCAAAGCCGCTAGAGTTTAGTTTGCTAAACTAGCCTAATGAGAAGTACTCCGCCCTCGGGATAGGAGGTTGAAGCCGTAGGCTAACCCGCTCGAAGTCTTGAGATAGGATGTGTCATGTTAAAGCACGACAGAAGCACTTCTTTTGCTAAGGCCAATTTTCGGATTGGCACCGAACACTTGATCTTATTCGAACATCAAGTTTTTACTGACGTTTTTTTGGTTTTCCAAGCTTATGGCACTTTTAAACTATTTGTGTGTTTTCAGCACAAGTCTCGCAGTGCAACGTCGGACACCTTTAGAGATTCGGCAAAAACATTCTCGAATATTGCTATATATGCATTGGTTTCGAATTGTGTCTTCGGTCAATAGTTGGGTTGCCCGGCTCCTGCGCTTGCCTCCTACGTTCCACTTTGTTCGGCTAGGTGTGCAAAGGGAGAACCACTGCGATTGTGCTTCCAACTCACATGGTTAAGCACCTCAGTGGAGAAAGCCGAAAACTGACTGTCACAATAAGCTAAACTGGTCAGTGATCCGATGACGGTGTTAAATGACGGGCCATTCATAACAATGGCCGAAGTGTTTACGGCTTGACCTCGGCGGTCGCCGAACACTACCGGGGGCTATTAACTAGCCTCCCAAACTAAATCCTCGATATTTTGCTCTTACATTGGAGCTGAGGTTTAATGATCATGCTTAGCATGACAACCCAAAGAAAGGAACCGATAGCGGGACTATTTTCTTTGGAAGACATTTCTTCTGTTAAACAGTAATATAACATATCTCTCTGCGTACCTTTGTTTATAAAACCGTGTGGCCAGATTGCCTTGTTTGTCGTAAATCTTTGCCCTCATAAAGGCTTTATAAAGTAGGACAAACACTCCTCGGCTACTGGCCAAGGAGGTGGAAGCCGATGGTCGGTCAACAAAGTTTGGTACAATGCGGATCCGAGCATTAATGACGTAAAGTACTTGGATACATAGAGTCATTACACATAATTTGTGATTTTACTATGGATATTGATCCTTAATTCGGCCACCCGTGCCCGCATTAAGGCTCGGGGGCTAATGGGCTTCGGGCTTATTATTTACAAATATTAAAGGGGCACATCGATCCCCTGATTTGGTGTTGCCACCCGACCAGTTCTCGGGGGCTACTGCATTGCTTGTCCAATGCAGAAAATTTTATGTGCAATATAGTATCCGAGGAGATTTTGATCCTCAGGTTGGTCGGCCGCACCCAACCTGAGTCTTGAGGACTGAGCACGCCGCTTTTGTGTCCTGAAGTATTCTGCCGAGCTAGGACTTGATCCTCAGGCCGATTTTGCAAATCAACCTGAGTCTCAGCGGCTACTGGGATCAGCGGTCCTATGTCATCCTTCATGTGCATCACGGGTTTTAGACCGATACACACCTTGAGGGCTATTGGTTATATATCTCGGCAGAGAATAAATTGCACCAATAAAAAATATTGACAAAAAATTGGCCCATAGTCGGGGTGGTACACCACCTCGGAAGCAGTCCGGCATAAAGCTTGGGCGCTAGTGGCTGGCTCCATAGAGGGCATTTCCGGCATTAAGCTCGGCTAAACTCCTTCGACTTTTTTGAACCAACGTGATATGACACCTCGGATATAGTCCGGCATTGGAGCCATGAAACAGTCTGGCGTTGGAGCTCGGATATATTTCGGCGTTGGAGCTCGGATATACAGTCCGGCGTTGGAGCTCGGATACATAGTCCGGCGTTGGAGCTCGGATACATTCCGGCGCTAGAGCTGGGAAGCGGTCTGGCGTTGGTGCTCGGCTGCAAAAGATACCTCGAATGCAGTTCGGCGTTGGAGCTCGGACGCAAGAGGACCTGCCTCCCGGGAACAACTTCAAACCCGAGGTGTGGCATTAAAATAAACAAGGCATTGATAAAGGCCGGAAACTTAAAGGGGCTCCTTGGATACCCGACGTGTAAACTCGTCGAATGCATTTCGGCAATCCTCAAGATCGAAGATAAAGAAGATTTGTTGAACCAGTTTTCAAGACGAGCAACCGAAGATGAAGAACAGTTTGGAAGAATCGAGGAGCGTCCCTAACTTGAATACCGTTTCAGGGGGCTACTGACGGTGTCCTGGACTAGGGGGTACTCACCACGTCGTCTCCCAATCTATTAGATTGGGCCGAGGACCCCCGTGGCCGTATACTCATGGGCCAGTTCGGACGGCTACCGCATACAAGGAAGATTCCACAAGACTTGGCGATCAAGACAAGGACTTCTCCCCACCGGAGTATTCGGCTAGGACTCTTGTTATCCTAGGCCTCCGGTGCATTATATAAACCGAGGCCAGGCTGGTCGATAGATAATCAACTCCATATACAACAATCATACCATAGGCTAGCTTCTAGGGTTTAGCCTCCTTGATCTTGTGGTAGATCTACTCTTGTACTACCCATATCATCAATATTAATCAAGAAGGACATAGGGTTTTACCTCCATCAAGAGGGCCTGAACCTTGGTAAAACATCGTGTTCCCTGCCTCCTGTTACCATCTGGCCTAGATGCACAGTTCGGGACCCACTACCCGAGATCCGCCGGTTTTGACACCGGCACTAGCCCCTTCTGGTGTCTATATAAACCGGAGGGTTTTAGTCCGTCGGACAACAGACAATCATACCATAGGCTAGCTTTTAGGGTTTAGCCTCTCCGATCTCGTGGTAGATCAATTCTTGTAATACCCATATCATCAAGAATAAATCAAGCAGGACGTAGGGTTTTACCTCCATCAAGAGGGCCCGAACCTGGGTAAAACATCGTGTCCCCTACCTCTTCTATTACCATCCACCTTAGACGCACAGTTCGGGACCCCCTAACCGAGATCCGCCGGTTTTGACACCGACATTGGTTCTTTCATTGAGAGTTCCTCTGTGACGTCGCCGTTTGGCTTGATGGCTCCTACTATCATCAATAGCAATGCAGTCTAGTGTGAGACTTTCCTCCCCGGACAGATCTTTGTGTTCGGCGGCTTCGCACTGCGGGCCAACTCGCTTGGCCATCTGGAGCAGATCGCACTACAACATGACCCCCAGTATAGCAACGCATTTCTCCGTATCTAAAAGTCCATATATGCGTTGCTTGTGACTTTACCAATGGTTTGGGATGCGTAGCCTTGTCCAGTGTTTCTAGCACATAATGCAACGCTTATATCGCCGTTGGTAAAAGGACCGTTGCAAGACTACAGCAGATAAAACAGACTTCTACAACACTTATATATGTTGGTGCTCAATGTACTGGACTCAAAATTCCATTGCTTCTATGGAGAATTTCCAATGCATCATGTGTTGGTACATATATAATGTGGATAATATTATTGTATTTATAAATAATTGCCAAAATTAAATTAATGCTCCACATAATGGTAGTAATAATTATGAGAAAAAACAATATGCTCAAGATAGGGAGAAATCATATATTAGATAAAACTGTTGGATTACAATAGTGTATATTATAGGAGGAACATCATCCAAATGTGATGCATAATCTAACTATTTTCTTGACACCAAAATTTAAACCGAAAGCATCCATCAACATCCCTACAACTTTAAGAAGATAACTGAACCTAGGAACAACATCCAGGAGGAACATCATCCCTACTACTTAACTAAAACTGAAAGAATCCATCATCATCATCATCATCATCATCATCATCATCATCATCATCATCATCATGAACCAGAACATCAACATCCTCACTGCAATATACTTGCCATGCACCCATATACTCATCCATTTATCTTTTGAATCTACAAGCAAGAAAACAAAATGAATTGTTAACACACAATGCATTAACATGATGCAAGTAGTAATAGAGTCAAGGTATGAGTCACGTACAAAGGTTGAAGGCCATGCAATCTTCGTTTTTTCTGCATTACCGAGAGTATTGTAGTTTTTGTGACTCTATACCAAATTTTCAGTTTACACAAGTGCCATATCGACATGAACTTCCCATAATTCATTTCTAATTTCAGCACCATGAAGTTTAAATTTAGGATCACAACTTACAATTGTAGCAAGATCTACGTTGATGTTATGGTTTTTCAGGCTCTTCAAGAATAGTTTAGTTCCTGCCTGATAGAGAAAACCAGAGTAGGGGAATAATTGGCAGAATCATGCTCACCACCAATGAAAAAACAGGGGAACATATGAAATGAATTTGAGCACTCTTAATGTAGTTCACTTGCACCCAACCAACTCAACAAACCACCTTGAGCACTATTATAGGCTGCATTAGCACGTTTTGTTATTTTATGGGTCTGGACAACACACTGATAGCAAAAAAGAAGTATAAAGATCTTAGGCGTCTGGAGATGGAGCCCAAGGTACTGCTCCGCTGTGATGGAGGGTTTCGTTGTTGGAGCAGCTCCGGTGAGTTGTACGATGCCGAGGCTGAAGCAGGACAAAGAGAGAAAACGAACAATGTTAACCTGAGTGTAATTCTAATAGCATCTCCAATACATGACGTAAAATACATAACCACAAAGTGCTAGATGTAAAATACATTAGCCGCTCATCTCTGAACTTAACTGTCGAAACTGAACTTAACTGTCGAAACTGAACTTAACTGTCAAAACTGAACTTAACTGTCAAAACTGAACTTAACTGTCGAAACTAAATTTTGCTGTCGAAACTGAGTTTTGCTATCGAAACTGAACGCACTAGCAAGGTGAGGATACACGTCGGTCGACTGACTTTTTCATCTCTGGTCAGTCGATTTTGCAGCCGTTGGATACGAAATCAAGGGTCTGCGGTTCATCTTCAATCTCCACCCCCCTGAGCCGCCAGCCACCACCGGCCAAACAGCAGCCCCCCGCCGCCCGCGGCCGGCGGTGCGCCGCCCCGCCCGCCCCGAAAACACTCCCCACCGTCGGTCCGCCGTCGCCCCGGCCATCCCTCTAGGCCCCCCCGTGCCGAGCTTTTTCTCCGGCGATCCCCATGCCACCGCCCCGCCAACACCTCGCCACCGCCGGCGACCACCGCCCCCATCCTGAACCCTAAGATAGATAGTG
>NC_041388.1:456068250-456082066 GCF_002162155.2 Triticum dicoccoides | reverse complement strand
CCCCCACCACCCCCTGAAAACTGACTGACCCAAAAGTCGATTCCGCCGACTGAAGTGTAGCTAAATCGGAGCAGCATTTCAAGCAAGAGCTAGAGCGAGAGCAGCAGCGTGAGCAAGAGCAGACCAGGCAGGGGACCGAGAGCAATAGCAGAGCAGCAGTGCGAGTGAGAGCTAAAGCAGCAGCAGCTCCTACTGATGTGGACGTCGCCGTCGAGGGAGCGATGCCATGGAGGAAGTGGCCGGCGATGCCGCCGTGGATGGAGCAGCTCCGTGTCAGCTGGGGACCGAGCACCGGCAGCACCGTGAGATCGAATCAAGAATAAAATGCGATGATTAGTGTACAACCTCTTTGGTGGCGCCGATTAGGCCGCAACTTCATCCGAGGAAACGGTGATGATGATGCTCTTCCGGTGGTGCAGGTGAAGACAGCGGTGTGGGATTGGAGGTGGCGTGAAAGACAAGGGGAACATCCGGGGAGCTCCTTGGAGGTGGAGGACGGGGTGGCTGAACCGTCGGGATGATGAGATCGACGACGGATCCTCATCCGGTATAGTGGATGAGGGACGTCGACGTGTTGCTGTGGACGACGTCGTCAGGGAAGAGGCTCCGGCTAGGTGGTCGACGGAGCAGGGTGTGGGGTTTCATCGTGGGTTTTCGCGGCCTCAGTTTACGAATGGGTGGGCGAATGGGATGGCAGTGGGGAACCATGGCTTAGAGACGCGCTTGTCCGAAATGTGGGGTAAGTTACGAAAGTACCCCCACCGATTTGAGGCGGTTCTTTCGGTTCAGGGGTACCACGGGCATTTCACGTGTCGGGATTTCACAGGAGGTGGGAGTTTTCGCGCGCGTTGTAATTTCGGAATAGCAAGGCGCGGGTTGAGATGGAGGGAGTTGTCGGAGCACAACGAGACAAAGATAT
The DNA here is from genome assembly GCF_002162155.2 of Triticum dicoccoides. Lineage (NCBI taxonomy): Eukaryota > Viridiplantae > Streptophyta > Magnoliopsida > Poales > Poaceae > Triticum > Triticum dicoccoides. The sequence goes on along the minus strand of NC_041388.1, from coordinate 456,081,147 downwards.
ATCTTAAATATTTCGGGCTAACAAGGCGCGGGTTGAAATTTCCGGACAAGCCCAACGTGTATTGTACCAAATCAATGCGCAGTACAAATGTCATTCAAAACTTTGAATTCATGTTATGTTCAATTAAAATATTTCGCTACGTGTATAATGCATGCAACCTACTACTCAAATGTACGTTTTAGTGCATTCCAATGTATATATTACGGCTTCAATATGAACTAAATTTGAATTCGTTTGTGTATTTGAATAAGATCTAAAGTAATGATTGTTGTGAAGTCAAAGCATTTGAATTTGTTTCTCTATTTTAGTAAGATCTACAATCATCATTACTGTCAAGTTAAACCATCGTTTGTGTATTATCTTCACAGCACACAACATGATTAGTCTCGAGTTACATATGAACTATGTGTACTATATGAACTCGAACTAGATTTTTTGAATCCACTTTATTTTGATTTCAAATCACATTACATTTCTAGCTCTAGCTAGATCTTCATAATCTAAACCATGTATCATATTTATAATGTGTTTATCACATTATGTATGGTGCCCCGCCCCCTACGCCTACAAGTATTTAGATGTGAGTTGCAAACACCACACATTACCACAAATTCAAATAAAATGTGAGAATGTTCGATATATAGTATTGTTCAGATTGTTCGATATTCAGTTGTAAGCTGCAAACGCCACACATTATCACAAATTCAAATAAAATGTGAGATTGTTTGATGTATAATATGGTTTAGATTGTTCGGTATTTAGCTATGAGTTGCAAACGCCATGCATTATCACATTATGGTATAACATGTGCACAGCACATGTATCACCACTATATTCATGCATGCAATGTTTAAAACACTATGATCTCCTATTCAAATATAGGAATCCACTTTCATACTAAATTATGATTTTTGTTAGTCTCTTACACCCACACAATCCTCTAACCTTTGTAGCTACCACTAACTTTCTCTCGTGCATGCACACGCCCTCCTCGCCCTCCCCCTCCATCGGCATTCTATACACCGGGCACATTCATTTTTTTCTTTAGGTCGTTCTCCCAGAGTGTCCACAACTCCTTTCCGAAACACACCGATCGATAAACCTCTCCAACGATGCCTGCCTACAACATACACACACACCTTCAATCTCATCCTTTATGTGTCCTTGCCTCGTGTCTCTCATACGGTCAGACACACGTGTAAACTCTCGCCCCTCTTTTCATCGATCTCACAACCGCACACTCATCCCCCTATCTAGCTAGTAGTTGGGCCTCTCGCACCACCTCCTAGCTCCATTCTCTCTGTCTATCCGTCTCGCTGGGCCTTATTTGCCTCTAACAAATGGACGTACACCGACCGATCTCTCGCTATACATATAGCTAGCTTGGTCCTTATAACTCGTTTTAACCACACGTCAATTGATCTACCTCATTAGTTGTGTCTCTCCCTTCCTCCGACAAACAACAATTGATCTACCAATCTAGTTAGGTTTGCTTACCAAACACATGGTTCCCCTTCATGATCCATGGATGCGTCCCGACAGATCTATCACGCATAGGCACACATAGAAACACATCCCCACTCTTATTGATAACATTGCAGTTCCACCCTAAGTTTGTCTAGTAGGCCTCTCCCACCATCTTTGAGAAGCAACTCCATCACCCATCCAGCACTCTACCCCTCTCCCTCCCTCTCCCTCCCTCTCTCTCTCTCCTCTCTTTCTCTGTCCCATCATATTTCCCGTCCTTCAGTTATGTATGGATGTCGACCGATCTCCCTCAAGACATAGCTGGGTCTCTCCTTCTCAACACATATACGAGTCATTCTACCTCTATAGTTAGTCCTCTGCCTACCCCTCCCCCACCCCCTCCCCCCCACACACACCGATACATCGAGCGCTCTAGTCATGTCTCCCTGCCACACACCAACTTGACATGTGCCCTCTAACATTCCGGTAGGCCAGTCGCCCTATATCTTTGACTTGCACACACACACAATTTCGATGGCTCTCTTCATCGATCTCGCACCCACCCACTTGATCCTCTCTTCGACTCTATCGATAGCTATGACCCCTACCACTCTTCTCATGGATTTCCCGACCCTCTATGTATGATATGGATAGGCCCCCATTTCACACACATTGCATGCAAAATTTTGTTTGAGATGTCATCGACACATATTCCCACAAATAATTCACGAAATCAACCCCCCACCCCACCCCCAACCCAAAACAAAAAACACTCATGAACGCAGTTTGTATCTCTCTCACACACCCACGTAGGTGGGGGACATGCACGAAGAGAAGAGGTGCATGCACGGCGCACGTACTCCCGTCTCTTTCCCAACCACACCCGTGCGGGTACACAGTGGAGCTCATTTTTGTACGAAAGGGGCAGCCCACGTGGTAATTTGGCACCTGTACTGGTTGTCCACTTGGTGGAGTGAGGATCCTCTACCACGGGTGAACAAACAAAAAGCAACTTGACGTGTTATGTTAAAAAAAGAGGCAAACCATGTGGGGCCTACCTTAGAGGTAAGGCTCTGTAGACCGGAGTACTTTTGATGTGTCCCGTCAACTCATAGAATGAGGAGAAGCTTGCTTAGTATGCCGTCTCCGCCGTTCCTAAATATAAGTCTTTGTAGAGATTTCACCATGAACCACATGGGGACGTATATAGATGCATTTTAAGTGTAGATTCATTCATTTTGTTCCGTATGTAGTGGAATCTCTACAAAGACATATCTGCTAGTAATAGCTAGCCCCCACTACTAGGAATTCTCTATCCTCTCCTTGAGCCACATCATCAAAATTGATGTAGCCGTTAGATGAAGTAAATCAGTCCATAATAGTCGTCTGATCTAGACGTTGAGAGGCTCCGCACTAAGCCACATGCAAGCCTGCACAAATACCGTGGCACATGCATGTGAGTGGGTTTTAAATCACATCAACATGTCTGCATGCAAGAATGCACCGGTAGCATGCATGTAAGTGAGCTTTTAAGTCCCATTAACATGTCAAAAAGAAAAATATAATCCCTTTATGCAGTAGGAGTTGGCTGATCTTTTTTCCTTACGTGGGATGATCTAAATGATGGTGGGAGTTTATTTAGTTTGGCTACCACATTTGTCATGCGGTTATAGAGTTTTTTTTAGTTATATGAAATCGATAATTTTGCGCAGAGAGATATACCGCTGTTCCGCGGCAATGTCGGGGACTCATCTAGTAATATTTAGTAACAGAGGGACTACTATGTAAAGAGTTAGGTGTCGCACGGTTATAGTGTGAGGTGGGCCATGTAATCACTGAGCCTACGTGTTTTCACTGCTCTTGCACGCCTCCGCTGTAAGAATGGAGAAAATTGTAATCTAGTAGTAGTACCTCCTTTCGCTGAAAGCGTGGGACATCCAGTAGTCCTACCACCTCAGTAATAAAGACCAATGAGCCGTCAAATCACATAGACCCAGCAGTATGTTGGACGGACGAAGCAACCATCACTCTTGCTCCAGTGAGAGGTTGCATCCGCTCTGCCCCGGCATGAATGAGGCACCGATTCTTTGGAGCGGCGCTGACCGTTTCAGGAGGGAAGCGCGCGCGGGCGATGGAGGGGCTTTTTATGGGCCAGGCTGGTCAGGAGCGGGCGTGGCAGCTGTCTGCATGTCCCTACCAGACACGCCCGGAAACGAGAGGATGCGCCGACTCTCGCGGCTAAAATCGTACACTACACAACATCTCGCTATAGGAGTAGGTCGATCTGTCGCTCTCTCTAACACAAAGATGCTGTTAAACACACACACACACACACACACACACACACGCATGCACCTTGGTCCCGTTGCACCTTCTAACGTGACTTATTACACCTAGACGGAGGGATTAGTAAGTATACGAGATACAGTGGCACACTGACTTAAGTCGAATACAAGTGCCCAAAATTTCCATGCATGTTATAATAAGGATTCACTTAAAATAGTACATGAGCGAACAGAGGGATCAATTGGACAGTGTTCCCGAGTAGTAGCGAGATGTGTCAGGTAAGAAACACCGCTGGTGCCTTTAATTTTTCTTATTAATTTGTTTGTTTCACCCTCTGACTGGTGGGACCCAACGTACTACATGGAGAGAGGTAAGGTGACTAAGGCTGCATTATTTCTGTACCACTGTGGATAGTCTTACCACCAAAGCCACATGACACGATTATGATTAAAATCCTAATGACTCCCACACACAAAAAAAAGATGGCATGCTTGTCACACGAATGCAGGAATGTATAAAAGGTTATTTCCCTCTCATTGAACATAACGGGAGGGTTGTGTAGCTGGTTAGCCTATTCGCTCATCAAACTTGAGGTCTCTGGTTCGATAACTGCACTTGAGCATAATTTGTGCCAGGATTATTCTTTGACTGGTCAAAATGTTTTCTAGGGTTTGCACGCTTCACACTCTCTCTCCAGTATATATATACACGCTGGAGCCTCAGCACTTGTAGATGCTCTCTTAACACTTGCTCACCCTCTCCCGTTGGAGCCTCAACGCTTGTAGTTTCTCTCTTCACACTCTCTCGCCCTCTCCAAATCTAAACAAGACTTCTTTGGCCTCTCTCTCCCCTCACTGCTGCTCAAAGAGCCGGCACAGGAGGGCCTCCGACCCCTTCTTCTTCGCCGCCATCTTGTCGCCCATCGAACTACGCCCGAAGAACCTTAAGGTATAATTTACTTACTCCACATGCATTGCTCTAGCTACATGTATACCATGAATCTAGGACGTGGTTCAAATAGGAAAGGAGTGGGGGTAAGTAGTGGGAAAATTTGTATATAGCATGAATCTAGGACGTGGTTCAAAGAGGAAATGAAGGGGGAAAGTTGTATAGCATGAATCTAGGATGTGGTTCAAAGAGGAAATGAAGGGGGAAAGTTGTATAGCATGAATCTAGGACGTGGTTCAAAGAGGAAAGGAATGGGGGAAAGTAGTGGGGAAAGTTGTATCGCATAAATCTAGGACGTGGTTCAAAGAGGAAAGGAAGGGGCGAAAGTACTAGTTCAAAAAGGAAAGGAAGGGACAAGGCTGTAGAGTTTGAGCAGGACTAGATTTTCTGCGCTCACATAGGGAAAGGTCTAAAGATAACAAAACTGGGACCAACACAAATATGCTCCTTGGTTGTTTGTTCTTTGTTGCAACAGACTGTGCATGACCATAGTACATCAGTAGATGCACATGGTGCTGGTGCGTCCACTGTCCCGTGCAACTCATTAGCTGTTGTTAATCTAAGGCCCTATTTGGTTAAAAACTCCCTAGTCCCTACCTGCTTGGTTCCAGGGACTAAACATGGACTAGAGGTTATTAAATGACATGCTAAAAGACCATGTTACCCCTAGTAATGAACTAATAGAGACAAGGTGCGATCCGTTGGCAGGGGCAACTGTTGGAAAAAGTCCCAAAAAGAGTCCCTCGGGGTCTTCTTTCTTTAGTCCCAAATGCCCACTTTTAGTCCCTAAAAGTCCCTCCTATTTGATTTAGATGGGACTGACACGGAGTTTTTTTAGTCCCTACACCAAAATGTCCCTGTAAACAAACACCCTCTAATAATGCCGCTGGAAAATTGATGCAATGCCACAATTAAAAGCAAATTACATGTTTAACGAATTTTATTGTTAATATAATCTCTATGTTAATATTAATCAAGGCCACTGTTTGGGAAATGCTATTGTCTTTCTTTCTTTCCCATTTAGATAAGGTAGATGCTTCTTTTTGTTGGCTTCTGTGTCATCCACCGTTATTGACCACTAATTGTTTCCTTTGCACCTCTGTGTAAACAAGGTTATCTACTTCACCTCGTTGCCATTGTGACCTTTTGTTGAACTGCACAAAACACTTTTGTTTTAAGAGTGTTTTGTGCAGTTCAACCAAAATGTCACATCGACAACGTTGCTTGATTGCTTGATCTTAGTGGAACTGAACAAGAGGAGATCTTACTTCCTATCCGTTAAGGCGAATTTGGTTCAGATCTTCTTCTTGTGAGTTGTTTGAATTCCACATCATGAGAGCTCAGTACTAGCCTTCTTTCACATGATTCTGAAGTGTGCTTTCATATGTTGTGCTACTTGTACGATAATGGTGCTTGATTTTAGTGAACTGCACAAATGGAGACAAGACTTCCAATCTGTAAGTGCACCGTAATATCCCATTGACGTAAGATATGGATATTTCACAACTGTTGGCCTGTATTTTGCCACTTTCATTAGAAAATTAAGTAGTAATATACTTGTGCTCCCTAATTGACATGCCAAATCTTATATTGAAGGTGAAGCTTGTCTGTTATTGAACCAAGTGATGAAGGGGAAGAACAAGCGGAAGAAAAACAAAAATCAACTCCCGGTGCTATAATGAAGCACTGGAACTGTGATGACACAAGTAATGATATAGTTTTGCATCTTAATTTATTGCTATGGCTGGAACAAGCAATTGTTTTGCCACTGATTTGATGCCACTCTTAATGTAATATGTAATTATATCTACTTGTGCAAACAGGGATCTTCTTTGAAGATACCATATATTTTAGTGGAATTGCACAAGAAGATGTTGGAAACATTAAACTAATCGAGGAGTATATAGTAAGCATGGCCACCACTGTAGATAGCAACAGATGGTTCCGGAGAAGTGCTTCATCTGTATGCTCTACACAATAAGCCTCCTGACAAAGGTTGGTACTCGCCCACTGATTTCATCCATATGATTGAGCTTTGTCATCTCTATTGGTGTTGTGCTACTATTTAGATACTGTCATGAAAAAGTGGTATTGTCCTTGAGAAGTGCTTCATCTGTGTTGTTTTAAATATTTCATTTCCTTTTTTCGAGCAAACAGGGATGCTAGAATTTAGTAGCCATCTTGTCTTTGCACAACAGGATCATCTTCCTCTGAAGAAGAATATGGAGTACGTGAAGTGACTAGTTCCGATTATGCCAGGATGAAGAAGCCTTGTCTATCTTCTCATCAAAAGGAGCAGTTGAAGGATGGTTACATTACTCCCAACAAGACCAAACTAACTTCAGCTCAGAAGGACTGACAAATATCCATTTTTTTGCTGTGATGCGCGAGTACAATGTTGTTCTTGGATTCTTTCTGGTGAGTTCCATTTTTCTAAAAGTGTGCTCTACATGGACCATGTATGTGCCTGTTGAAACTGGTAATTCATAGTACATATTGCTTTATACTAATCACTTTTTTGTATTTGTGCAAACAGGGGTGCTCATCTTGATTTCAATGGGAACTGCACAAAATGTTCATGGATACATAGAATCATTCATTTCCACCATAAGAAGGGAGGTGCCGATAAGTTCAAGGTGTTGCAACATATAAGAGAGAAATCATACAAGCTACGCGCGAATTTGGTTGATTTTGGTGGAACTGCACAAAAAAGAACAACTGGTTTATTTAGCACGAGGTGTCATGTCAATGTCGGAACTGATGGAAAACCCTTCCCATTCCACAATAGTAGGCATTTGATATTTTGGAATCGGGCAAACTTGTCAAATTTTGCTCATTGATTTTAGCAAGACATGCATTTGATATTTTCGAATGGGACACCCTTTGCTATCAGCAGTGTCGATCAATTTTTTCTTTATTCTTTAGTTGTGAAGTAAATATTGCCTCTGACATGTGAGTCGCTAAGATGCATAATCATCGATTGTTTTGAATGTTCTCTATGAATTGCCAGGCCTGTGTGTTTGATCACAATGTACAGAAATGCTAAAAGCTGCTCAAACTCTTTGTACTCCTTCTATTCCTTTTTACTTCGCACATTGTGAAAGTGCATACTTTTTTGTATAAGATTGGTCAAAGTAGAGATACTTTGACTGCAGACAAAACTTGTATGCAGACTAGAAAGGACCAGAGGGAGTACATGTGAAAATGCTGCACATTGTGAAAGTGCATACTTTTTTGTATAAGATTGGTCAAAGTAGAGATACTTTGACTGTAGACAAAACTTGTATGCAGACTAGAAAGGACCAGAGGGAGTACATGTGAAAATGCTGCAAACGAGGTGATACCCTGGGAATAATGCTAGTACGTATTGTTTTGCATGTTCATCCAATGCCAGTGATACAGGAATTCAAACTAATCGAAATAAATTCATTCATACATGGTCGGATTTCATATAAACATGTCGGATTTCATTACATTTCATACATTCTTCAACTAAAAAGGGGTGCGCTGGAGGTATAATTAATTAACTGAAGCTACCCACCTGTGTCCCGCTGAGCCGAACAGAAGCTTCAGTGACTTAACTGCAGTTGCAGTTGCGTAATTGACATGTGGCCTGTTCAGCCCATGCGTCAGTCAGCCAACTGCACCAGCAGTTAAGTAGAAGCAGCGTTCTTCTCCAGCGCAGCTCTCTGACTCCACGTCGCCGCTAAGAAGCTAACCGGCCGTCAATGGTAAACCCGCCTAGCTTGGCTTCAATCGGAGGGTAGCAGCGGTGGCCTTACTTGGACCCGAGCGGCGACGACCTACCGTGTTCTGTGTGGCGCGGCCTCTTTGGCAGCGGGGCGGGGCCTCGGCAGAGCCGGCGATGTCATCTGCATCGTTGCCGGCAGGGTGGGGCCTCGGCTGAGCCGGCGATGTCCTCTGCCTCGTTGTTGGCGGGGCGGGGCCTCGGCGGAGCCGGTGGTGTCCTCTGCCTCGTTGTTAGTGCCGTGGGGCCTCGGCGGAGTAGGGCCAGCAGAGCGGGGACTCGTCGGAGCCGGCATTGTCCTCTACCTCATCCTCGGTCTCGCCAAACAGCACCTCGCCCGCTTCATCGCCCTCTTTGCTAGCCTCTTTGTAGGCGGCCGCAGCCTCCGACACCTGCATGCGGTACCGCCAGCGCTCGAGGCAGCCCTTGCGGGCGGAGCGGTACAAGTCGAGCAGCGCCTCCTGCTCCGCCCTCTCCGCGGCGATCTGCTCCTCCGCCTACAGGTGCTCCTGGAGGAGATGGTGGTTGTAGGCGGCGTCGGCCTGCGCCTGCCGGAACTGCTCCGCACGCATCTGCCTCACCCTGTCCATATATTGGGCACGGGCCTCGCCGATGGTCATGGTGCAATGCACTGGCGAGGATGGCGTGGAGGAGGGGGTTAGCGCCGGATCGTCGACTACCATGTTCTCCATTGGGACGTCGTTGTCCTCCGGCTGCCATCTCCTTGTGGTCCGTCGTTCGCCCGTCCCGAAGAGCGCTGGAGTGCGAGGAAGCCATGCTGGGCAGTAGTGGTGTGGACAGGAGAAAGGGAACGGGTGCGGATGACTGCGGCTATGGCCGGCGCAGCAGTTTATATAGCAATGGTGGGTGGGCGCAGGGACGATGTGTGGCACCGGAGTAGCCTCCTCGGCAAACGCGTATCTTTAATGTGGGCGGCAGATGTACGGACGGAGGGCACTTGTGTCGTTTGAAGGCGGAGCTATCGCCTGCACTGGGAAGCGGGGCGGGCGGCGCTGACTGTTTCGGGCGGAAAGCACGCACGGGCAAGGAGATGACTTTACTTGGAGAGGATGACAATGGGGACCCACCAGGTCCATAGCCTCACGTACGCAAGTGCCTCCTTATTATATATATATAACTATAATTTATTTTTCTTCCTCCTAGTTTCCTGACATCACGGTCCCACACCATTGTCAACCTATGTAGTACTCCCTCCTTTCCGGTTTATAGGGCTTATCTCAAAATTTTAGTTTTTCCATTTTATAAGGCTCAATTTGGTTCTTCCCCATCACATGTTCAAACTCCAAGGTGCATTAAATCATTGCATGCAAGTATTAAGAGAAAACTGACCAATTAATGCATTCATAAACATAATTTTTTGAGGAAAACAAGAGCATTAATTGGGTGCTTTTGCAAACTACAAAAAATATTCCACCACGCATCATCTACCTTGGTTGGTGAGATTTTTTAATTGAGCCTTATAAACCGGAAAGGAGGGAGTAGTCAATAAATGAGAGAACTGCACAAGAAGCGGCCGACAGCTGGGACCAAGCAGCTCGAGCAGTATTTGTGTTTTTGAGGTGTGAGCACGGCAGAGTTTTTGATGTTTAGCCCAGATATTAATTTTTATCCTCTGAACAACAACGAAAACATCGCTTCAGGTATTAACTGTGCGGGCTGTGGCTCGTCTCGCCCAGGCCAGATATCCAGCCCAGATATTAATTTTTTTCAAGCTGAAAATGGCTAGCTCAGCTATACTTTTTTAGGAATACCCAGGCAAGGTCAAGTTGTTATTCTCCGCCCCGCTGGGCTGCAAATCTTTCTTAGGAGGGATGCATTAGGCTTAACAAGAAAATGGGCTTTAAGAAATAATAAATGGGATGTAATTATAAAAATTGGGCAGTAACTTAAAAAATGCACCAAACACGTGATTACTTTATAAAATATTATTTTTGGATATTGAAATTTTTAATTTCATTAATTGTTGCAAGCGCAATGTTTCGTTGGATTTTTACGTAATATAAATTTATATTGAAATTGTATTTAATCTGACTAGAAATTTCGGGATAAAAATATTTCGGATCCCATCAAAATGTGGGAAATTTTATTGAATTCTGTTTTGAACGGTTGGTTGAAATGGACTGTACTTTTAACAAACTGTAAATGGGTTGTAGTAAATTCCATTAGAATTCAAAAATGGGCTACACATTCTCAAATGGGCTATAAGTTCTCTGCCACACACTTCTGGCCTTACTAAGTTGACGCGTCCCCTAAAAAATAGAGTTGACGCGTATGCAAGGCTTTGTCAACTTATAGTCAACACACGGTTCTAGCAGTAGTGACCGTTGGATGTCCATCCAAGAGATGCCGTGCTTCTTCTTCAATCTCGGATATACTAGCTTCACCCGCCCAAAAAATGATTGCTCCCCCTGACATCTGGGGCGCACCGTTTTGGAAGCTGACTTGTGGGCCTACTAAGTTGACGTGCCAAGGGCTTTGTCAAGTTAGTCAATATAAACGATTCTAGCTATAGTGACCGTACGATGTCCATCCAACGGCCGTCGTGCTTCTTCAACCTCTGGTCTTCTTGCTCCAGCCGCCCAAAGCAGCGCCGGTCGTGCCGCCTGCTCCTGCCTCCCATGGCCGGTTGTGCTGCCGCGGAGGCCTCACCACCCCCTACTACTCCCACCGCTGGCCAGGCCATCCCTCCACTCACCCACACCCCCTGTTATTCTGTGGCGACGGCAACGCAGCCGAACCAGTGAACCCTCGTACTCCTCTCCGCATGTGCATCCACTGTCGCGTCTTCCCCGGCTCTGCGTCGTCCCCTTCCTAGGCCTCGCCGTTGTCCACCACCCTGGTGCTCTCGGCGTGGCGTGGTCAACGTGGTCAAGGAACGACTTCCATCGGACATGGACTTTACGTGGAGAGGCTGACAGCTGGGTCCATGGCAGCCGCAAAGAAGTGCCTCCTTATTACGCGCTAAATAATTATTCCTCCACCTGATAGCGGGGACCCACCGGACGGGCCATCGTATTTCGTGAAAAAAATGATTTGCCCCCTGACTGCTGGGACCCATGAGCTACATCTTCGCACGCAAGGAAGTGCGTCCGAAAAAATGATTCACCCCCCTGACTGCTGGGACCCACCAGCTACATCTTCGAATACAAGGAAGTGCGTTCGAAAAAAATGATTCGCCCACCGACTGCTGGGACCCACCAGCTACACCTTCGCACGCAAAGGAAGTGCGTCCGGGCAAAAAAATGTTTCGCCCCCCAGACTGCTAGGACCCAGCAGCTACACCTTCGCACGCAAGGAAGTGCGTCCGGGCAAAAAAAACAAAATGGTTCGCCCCCCCTGACTGCTAGGACCCACCAGCTACATCTTCGCAGGCAAAGAAGTGCCTGACAGTCGGGACCCACCTGGTCGAAGCGTACGTAGCGTTGTCATTCTGGTCGCGAATGTGTACGTACATACTGGTCGATGTAGAGTCGCGCACGTGTCGTAGTTGAGGCGCGCACGTGTCGTAGTAGAGGCGCGCATGTAGCATGTACACGTACGTACAACGGCCAGGGTGCAACAAATAAAATACGGCCACGTATGTGTACATACAGGCAGGGTCTCGAACGCCTACTCGCGCATACGTACGGCCAAGGCTCGTGTACATGGTTGGGTCAGAACGGAGAAACATCGTCATCGTCGTGTTCATGGGGAGGCAATGGAATGCGTGGTGTTCATAGGGAGGCAACGGAATGCGTCGTGTTCATGGGGAGGCAACGAAATGCGTCGTGTTCATCGGGAGGCAACAAAATGCGTCGTGTTCATTGGGAGGCAACGGAACACGTGGGAGCCAACTGGCTGTGTCGGAATGGAATGCGTGGTCATGCTCACCGGGAGGGCTTGGATGGAATAGGCGATGGAAACGAGGCCTGGCGTACCCCAGAACGGAGGAAACGCACCACCTACGGTCGATACGGGGGTCCTGTTGATCAGGAGGGGTGTGGTGTACCGCAAAACGGAGGAAACGGGTCTCCTACGGTCGAAACGGGGGTCCTGTTGATTGGGAGGGGTGTGGCGTACCGCAAAACGGACGAAATAGACCTCCTACGGTCGAAACGGGAGTCGTGTTGATCGGGAGGGGTGTGGCGTACCGCAAAACGGAACTCTACAGGATACTGTTCATCTCCACCGTCGACCTCCTCCAGCCTCCACGGGCTACAGTCGACCTCCTCCAGCCTCCACGGGCTCCTGTTCATCCAGCCTCCACCGCACGCTACTCCAACGGCTACTGTTCAACCACCCCTCCACCGTCTACTGTTCACCCAGCCCTCCACACCACGAGGTCCTATTCAACCACCCCTCCACGGGCACCCCTACACCGTCTACTGTTCATCCAGCCCTCAACACCATGGGGTCCTGTTCATCCAGAGGCAACGCCACCGCTCACT